>NW_019943918.1:0-96345 GCF_002910315.2 Salvelinus sp. IW2-2015
TCTTTATACAACCTGCCATCTACCCACCTGGGGACTGGGGGTTATGAGAGAACCCCCACATCACTAGCTTCTCTTTATTCAACCTGCAATCTACCCACCTGGGGACTGAGGGTTATGAGAGAACCCCCACATCACTAGCTTGCATGTTCTGCAGCCTTGTAAAGATAAGGAGGGAATGACTGGGAGGCAGGTTGGCATTTATTGTCATGAATCTTGTTCTGGAGGCAGTTCTGTAAAGTGGTCCTAACCTCAACCCCAACCACATTGCTAATCCTTCCCTTAAATTAAGTCCAATAAATACAATTATTTTCCACAGATGTTTATGATATAGCCAATTTTGACTTTGTTGCTGGCATATCTAGAGGAAATCTCGCAGTTCTACCTCCAGGTCAAGATTCATGACAAACATCAACCTGCGACTTGCAGAGGCAATGAAGAATCGATAACGCAACTGTTTTCACAATTAACAGGCTTTTTTTTGTTTCAATTATGTTTCATTATGAAAAGTACAATATATCCATGTACTCTTGTACAACTATGGAGCGTATGTCCATATATAATTGTACAATTTGTTATTCAACATAAAAGACACAACAAATTATCACATTGGTATTTTAACGGTGTTATTGTAAGAGTTGAAATGTTTAAACAGAGGATCCATCTAAAACAGTATAAAACAAGTGCAGTATTTTCTGAGAATGTTACTTTAACGTCAACTCATAACGTCACACTATAACTTCCTGGGAGTCTTGTGGAAAGACTGCATGTTGTTTTGGGTGGATTGAGTGACGTCTTCATCAACATTTGCAGATTATTCTGGTAATATTTTCACCTCTTGTCAGACACCAACAGCCTAGTTGGCTGCAGACATTCATAAGGAGTTCAAGAAGTTTATTTGCCATTTGCAGGTATTAAAAGTAATACATACATTGTAATTCCTTGTTGGAGCTCTCTCACATATAGGACAGTACATACCAGTGGAGGCTGCTGAGGGGAGGACGGCTCATAATAATGTCTGGAACAGAGTGAATGAAATGGAACACATGGAAACCACGTGTTTGATACCATTCCACTTATTCCGCTCCAGCCATTACAAGTCTGTCCTCCCCAATGAAGGTCCCACTAACCTCCTGTGGTACAAACACAAACAGTAAAATATATCATAAAATCACACTGAGAGTGTGTGTCAATCGTAATTCTGTATCATGTGTGCTGTGTGTGTTGTGTGATGTGTGTGTGTCAGTGTGTTTGTGTCTGTTGTGTGTGGGTCTGTGTTTGTGTGTCCAGTGTGTGTGTTGTGTGGTGTGTCTCTGTGTATGTCGTGTGTGTGTATGTGTGTGTCCTGTGTGTTGTGTCAGTGTTTGTGTGTGTGTAGTGTGGTGTGTATGTGTGGTGTCAGTGTGTCGTGTGTGTGTGTGTGTGTGTGTGTGTGTGTGTGTGTGTGTGTGTGTGTGTGTGTGTGTGTGTGTGTGTGTGTGTGTGTGTGTGTGTGTGTGTTGTGTTGTGTGTGTGTGTGTGTGTGTGTGTGCCAGTTTGGTCTAGTTGTGTGTCTTGTGTGATTGTGTGTGTGTGTGTGTGTTTTGTGCACGTGTGTGTGTGTGTTCTCAGCGGTGTTGTTGTTAACTAGATTGAGTGGACAGTTTGTGGGGTTGTCGTACAGGTGGTTTTGAGGTGTGTGGTTGTGTTTGTGTGTGTGTGTCCAGTGTGTGTGTGCTGTCGAGTGTTGTGTCGAGTGGTGTTTCGAGTTGTGTGTGTCTGTTCAGGTGTAGTTAATGTCAGTGTCGTGTGTTTTGCTCAGTTGCGAAGTGTGGGTCTAGTGTGCGTATTGTGTGTGTCTCAGTGTGTCTGTGAGTGTGTGCAGTTGTGTTTTTGGTGTTTGGGTGTTGTATTTGTGTCCCAGGTGTAATTATGTTTCGGACTGTGATAGTTAATTAGGACAGGAGTGTTCAGTATTGAACCCAAAATCCTGGATGGAAGAGGGGCTCAGCTGAATGGAGTAATTCGTGAATCAGTGGATCAGTGTGTTCAGAGGAGGCTCTAAGAAAGGACAGAAGTGCCGGCTGCCAGTCCAGATTTACACTCCTACTCTGTGGAGAGGAACTGGACGGAGGGGACGTCTATGGTTTAAGTGGTATATTAATTGTGCCGAGGCCTAGTAACAATAGTTGTCAGCGATGCAGAACAGACATCCAGTGATCTGGTGTTTCATGGTGAATCCAAAATAAGGCCAGAGGACTCGTATCTCAAGCGCACCGCTTCCCTACCTCTTGATTCCAATGTTTATATGTGCACTCCTATAACATGCAATATCAACCCAACTCCCCACCGGTCCCAGTTTAACAGGCCCTATTGACTGCCAGAGACCCTCTCTCTACACAGCACCTCCCACGTCTCTCAAATCTCTCTGGGTGATCAGGATACGCGCTGCTCTCTTCCTACATGTCCACCTGTTCTGTTCTCCTAAGACGAGAAGAGGTGTTCTGTTTTACTGTGTTTTAGGTCCAGTGTGAGATCACAGAACATCTGATGGATGGAAACCAGACACACATATTAGAAATCATCATCATTCACATTAGAATGTTAACTTACTTTTCACTAATTCATTATATAGTAGTATGTTTCTAGGGTATCTAAAATGGAGAAGTTAGGCTGTAACTTGAGAGCTTGTGAGATGATCCCATAATTGTTCGTATCATCTGTATGGAAATAGTTAAAACACACTGTATCCATTATAATTATCACACACTACATCTACACACACACATAAAGCTACACACACACCACATCACACCACACCACCACACACTATCACACACCACAACTTACACATTCATCATCACTATTCATCATACCTGTGATGTCTCTCTGCTATTGAACAACTAAACTCTACATCATTTCTGTGTATCATCTACGTTGCCTCTTACCACATCTGACAACTATTTGTCATAAGTAAGATTCTCTGGTCTTTTGTGTAAACTATTGTCTGTCCCTGATTCTCTGCTCGTCTGTTTAGTAACGACATGCCTGATATTCAATTGACCAGAGATGAATGTAATTGATGGTGGTCTTGGATCTTCTGACTATTTGAGAATTATAAGAACTATTCTCTATGTTCATATTCCTTTCACTCTAGCAGTCAACATCTCCACCATTTTCTAGCCCGATGTTTCATTGTGTTCTCTCCACTATGTTCCCACACTGTCCGCTTGGTACGTCATGAAGAACAGACATCTTCATTGTATCAGATGAAGACGTGTGCAATCCACACTAGCACTACTCACTACAACCACACACACCACACACTACACACTTGCACAACACACACACACACACACACACTAATACACACACACACACACACACACACACACACACACACACCACACACAACACACACACACACACACACACAACACACACACACACACACACACATCACTACTACATCCCACTATTTCACTCACACTCACAGGACAACACATGCACACTAGTCAGCCTTAGTATAACTTGTTTCAGAGTGTTGGTAAGAATGTTGTCTTAATCTAGCCTGATAAGTCAAACATGTGGTCTTGATTATGTTAACAGGTTGACATAAACCCTTCTTATATACTGAGTTCTTCCTCAGTTCTGCTAGTGCTGGTCCTCCAGTCCAGCAGAGAGCAGTCTGACTGCCTGAGTCTCTGTGTTATTGATGATCTCTAGCGTCCAAGAGCTCTCTCAGTGTTGAGGTCGTTTTGGTATCTCTAGAGCTGAGGACCTAGAGAAGCACAGTCCTTCCATCTGTGACTAGACAGCCTGACAGCCTGGCAAATAGTCAAATCATATTAAATTATCATACTGTTATTCTTTCCGGTGTGGTGATCAATTATCGTTAAGCACTATTATTATTTTTTTAAACATTATTCATGACTCCATGTGGCGTGGATAACAAGGTATTTGTACTAAACTGCGTCGATTTGGCAGGTTGTTCTTCTTTATTTTCTTATCTTTCAAGTGATGCTTGAGGTGTCTTTAATTCTATTCATATAATTTGTATCTACCTTTCTAATCTGTCTGATCTGTATTGTGTATCGATAATTAATTCATACAACTATTAAACATTCAGGAATATTCACATTGTGAGGTGGTAGTTTTGGTTAAGTTAATTTCTTGCATTTTACTGCGTATGTTCATCATGTGTTATATTTGAATTCAAAAGTCTAGGAACTTTAATAATTGGTTAGCAGAATGACCTTGTTTGCATTAACGAGAGATCATACGTTTCCTGTAGTTCTTGACCAGGTTTTGCACCACCCACTGCATGAGCGTTCTTGGACCCATCTCTCTTGCCTAATTTATCAGATACCTTCTCTCTATGATCCTTCATATGGTATGCGGGCTGTGCGGGTTCAATGGACGGATCTGTTCAGCTCCCCAAAGATGGTTTCAATTGGTCAGATCTGGACTAGGAGGCCATACTCCAGGACTTGAGAGCTTCTGACGGAGCCTACATCCTAAGTTGTCCCTGGCTTGTGTGTAGTTCTGGGTGCGGATTGTACATGAGTGTAGAGGACAACTCCTAGCCAGAGCGGATTAGTCCCAACTCCTCTTCAAACTCGCTGCTGTCCTAGTTGCGTGATACTGATGGGAAAGGAGCGTTGTTGAGCCAACGTTCTCGGCTTAGCAGTGGCACGCAATGCCATGCGTCTCCCAACTTATCTGTGGCCAGTTGGCCCTGTTCCTCGCTTTTGCAGCGGTCTTAAAGGGTCGATCCCCAGCATGTATTGACTGTTCCATCCGTACAATTGGTGCTTCCTGGGCTCTAGTCTTGTGTATGCGCATGTGGTGCCTTGGTGTGGTATGTACCTATTCCTTCTGCTTCTTCCTCAAAACACGGCGGGAGATGTGGGGAAGTAGTATTGTCTCAGTATCTCGAGCTGAATTCTGTATTTTTGTTCAGTCAAGACCACCTAGTTATTAGAACCATTGCAGATGTCTTCCATTGGGCCTGGTGCCTCTCTGTATAACTCCCCACATCTGCCTCCCCCAGTGTCATTGTCGTCTTCGATTGGCTCATATCATGACGTGTGCTCTGTAAACTATGACAGCTTGTGCTGATATGTTGGTCATGTATAGTGTGTGTGGACCTCGTCGATGCGTGCGCGGATGTTATATCTTGAGCGTGTTGTTGTGATCGTAGTCTTTAGGGTTACTATATGGAATGGGTTTTCTTTATGATGAAGACTGTTTGTCCTAGTTCTCTTTCATGTGCATGAACGGGATCAGGTCCTGCCGTTGTAGCCTCTGTCGTTTATTGCGCCTTGCATCCCTCTGAGTGTTCCATGTGATAGTGTCCCCACCGAGGTGGAGGTGTGGATTCTTTTGCTGCTGTGGTAGTGCGCCAGATGCGCGGAGGGTGAGTGAACTTCATCTCCGTTTGAGGTTACTTCTCCATGTTTTCGAATAATTGCGGATTGCAACGGAGTTGTGCTTCTCACCAAGTGCAGCTATGCTCTATGTCCTGTATGCCATCCCAGACCTTGTGCAGGTCTACAATGTTTGGTCGGCGGTCGTATGTCGCTCAGGGCACAGCTCTCTGGTCTTGGCCATGTTGGGAGATTTGTTGGGTTAGGCTGTTGGATTGGTGTGTTGTGTGGCTACATTGGTGTTGTCTTTTTATACAGGTGACGAGTTCATTAAGGTGTCAGGAATGATTCTGGTAATGAGGGTGAGAACAGGGATGAGGGGGACTTCTAAAGGAAAGAGGGAACTAAAGGCAGAGTCTGTGAGATGCTCTGTTATATTTCTTACTGTGTTTGTTAGTGATCAGTTGAATATTATGCATTGCAAGTAATAATGCAATTGTATAGTACGTTAATATATCAGTACGCAATATGATGGATTTGGGTTTATAGATTTCCTGTGCGTGCTCGTGACTATGTTGTATGTACCTGTTGAATATTAGAATTTACAGTAGGTCGCGTCTAATCTGCTATAGTGCTTCGTTAATGTAGTATAGGGTAACTGCAAAACGGCGTGTCGTATTGTGTAGTCTATACTGTTCTCTCCTCTACTTGTTTTATATCAGTATTCGTCTTTATATTACGTGCTCATTATCTATTCGAATAATGTGTGATGTGATCTATATAGTGATGGCTGTTAGAGTTAGTAAGATAATGTTTTTAGGTAGGTAGCTGTATGATTATTTTTGGTTTTAGTGTAGGACTGACCAGACCATGGGGCTTTTGGAGTATAAGAGCTAGGTGCTAGTCTAGATGCAGTCAAAGTGACAGTACGGTACGCTTGAGTATTTGGGTTGTTGGTGAGTCAGAATTTAGCCATTTTGGGTGATTGATGGTATACAGTCCACTCCCTGATATAAATCTTATTTGTGACCAGGTGAAGCTAGACCAGTGTTATAGATTATGTGATCGTCTATTTGTACTCCGAACATTTGATGTAGTTTCAAATATGTTCATATATGATGTGTGGTTGGTGTTGACCGGTGTGATAGTATGAATTGTCACCTTCTTTTAGTTTGGGGTATATTTAGAGTACATATCTGTTTCACCATTTATTATGAAGATTGTAGAAGCATCTCTTATTTATTCTATGTCCCCTCTATTTGTGAAAATTCGATTAAATTATTCTGACCATGAGTAACTGAATAGCTGTATTTTGAATTAGATGTAGTGTCGATAGTAGAGGTGGTATGTATGTTGGTGGCCAGTGTGTTTCGTTATGATTAGCGCAGTGTGTGACTACAATCAAGGCCCGGTTGACTCCATTAGTGGAGCAACGATCATGAATGGTAGTCATTAATTTTGTATTTCAGTGTAGAAGTTAAGAGAGCGTACCAACTACACCATGCGAGAGTGACTCTCACCATAGCGCGAATTTGAGTTATCAGGTTGTAGGAGCCTAGTAAAGCATAAATAACAGATTGATAGGTTCATGCTCTTCTTTCTCCTGTGGAGTGTTACTGAATAGCTATGATGCATGTAGGTAGTACAACAAAAACATGCTAACTTGCTCATCCTATTTGATCCAATAACAGTGAGGCTAAATCAGAATATACTGTAGTGTGTCTATAGCGCTCTTGCGACGATAGTTACCTAGATGAGAGCTGTGATTTGTGACAATCGAGAACATCGCTATGAGCTGTAGTCGTGACCGATAGTTTATCCATAACAGATTGTTGTACCATAGCGAGAAGGGATGAGCTATCGCGTTTTCATCGCAGGTGCGGCAGAATAACAAAGGCTGCGAGAGCAAAAGTGGCGATTTGAACTAAGCCTCTCACGCAAGTTAACCTCGGAGAGATAAGAAAGTTGTGATCTATATTCGTGTGAGCTGGTGACTGGGCCGCTGAGATACGTTAACTGGATGTTTTCTTATCCTTCTATAATCCCTAAAGATGTTCTGTTTGAGAGAATCACGCTATGATTTTTTTACTTAATCTGGAAGCTTTCACTGTTGCCATATCGAGCAGGATATGATGCGGTTTCGGATGTGTGTGGATTTTTTGTAGTGTTTTGGTGATGGTGTTGATTTTGAATGTGAGCTGTTTTGTTTTGTTGTGAGGTTAGTCTGATGGTGTGCCTGGTAAACACATGTGTGTCTGCCGTGGAGAGCAGTGTGATCCATGTTTATGCGTCACTAGTTCTTATGATGGTGTTAAATACATGACCTCGTGATATGTCTTCCAGTGATCAGTGGTGTGATTCCCCTTCAGCGTCCAGGCAGTGGTGAGAAATCATTGTCTTCTCGACTCCTGGTGTAAGTCTCTTCATTCATTTAGCTCAGATGTCACAGCTTGTCTGCTCAGGTGTTTGTTGTGAGGGTTTGGACCTCACGAGCTGAGGGCCATGAGAATGCACAGCTTTCCTCTGTTTGAAGCATCCACGAGGGGCCTGACAGTGCCTGTAATAAGCAGAAATCATATTTATTTTCACAATCAGTCATCTGGGCTTAGGTTTTCTTTTGTGGGTGGAATTAATTTTGTGGCTAAGTTGAATATTATGATATTTTCACTATTGTATTTTCATATATCTATGTGATTGTTCCTAATAAGTCTGCTCAGATTATTGTTCCTTGAATGGATGTTTCATTTGTATTAATAAATGACCCTATTGTTCAACTGATAGTTGTGACCTGCAGATAGAAAAATGTGTATAGTTACTGAGAATATTTGAAGTTGACTGACGCAGATCCTATGTATGATATATACGCTGTGGGGTATGGTCGTATCAGTTGGTGCAAAAGATTAGGACAGTGGATAGGTGCGTGTTTTGCGGTATGTGGCGATATTTATGATTGTTATAGGTGAGTTATACTAGTCTCTATTCAACCTATTGTTATTGTGAGCAGTGATAGAAAACATTTTTAAACCTGTGGCTGCTTGACGTCTCTTTATACAGTTTGGATTATTCAGTAGTCAGAATAGTGTTTGCACATCAGGGATCTGGACGGCAGATTGACGCATTTTGCAGTTTGTGTTTGGTTGTTGTGGTCTGGTCTGAGGGAGTGTTTTTTGCCCAATAGTAACTGAACCGTGGTGTGGATGATGACGTGGTAGATTGCGTGTTGGTCGATGTCTGGAGTATTGTGAACATGCGTTCGGTGAACGATTGACGTATGTTTATTTCCTGATGGAATGCGGGCATTGTGGATTGAAGGAGCAGGAATCGTGATGAGATCGTGAAGGAATGAATAATGTGAGTGAGAAAGGTTATAAGTGAGCGATGACGAGACAAAAGGTCATGGGCTGTATAAGCGTGGCGTGCAACCGTGGTGGGCGTTATAACCAATAAACAGAGGCTGCAAACAAGAGACATACTTAGACCTGCGTCATGGCCTCTTGATAACCGAATAACCAGAGGGCGTACAACAGAACAGGTACTAAGCCTCTTTCTTTTACCGGGGGGATTACCGAAGGTAGGACAGGAGGCTACAACAAAAGTCATGCTAACCTCTCCACCATATCTTCAATACAGAGAGGTGGTACAGAGCGAGAAACGATGGTAACCTCGTCACCGAGTACCATATAAGCCAGAACGGCATACGAACGAAGATGGATGATGCTCAGCTCTCGTCACTTATCTCTCTAATAACCAGAAGCGTGTACATATGCAAAGACATGGGCTAACCTCTTCACTCGGGGTGACTTACCGATAGTGAGCAGAGAGGCGATGGACAGACATGAAGACATTGGGCTGAATGTCGCTCTGCGACCTATTGAGCAAGTAACAGGTGATTGATATTGCTGTGGCGCTCGTGTGACAGTGTTCTCAGTTCATCCATTCATTCGACGATCATTCATGATTATTCATAATCATGGTAGCATCCACATGAATGTATAAGTGTTCAGAAACATATTCTATTCTTACTGACAATACAAGTGAAGTGACTCCAAAATGACAGGACATTATTCACCATTCAGTTTCTATTAGGAAAAACACAACCAAGACAAACTGCAAATGCATTCAACAAGTTAGTAGAATCACAAGCTTGATGTAATCACTGCAGGCATGGAATATGGAACCAAATACTAAACTTATGATTATTTTAAACAATATAAATTAATTTTGTCAAAATAATTAAGACTTTTTCAAATGGGAGAACTAAATACATGAAGTGCTTTCTTTTTTAAACGAATAAAATATATATGTATGAATACCTTTAAATAAAAGGTGACATTCTGTACTGTCACTATAATGAAACATTCTATTCAAACCAAAATGCTGGAGCATAGCACCAAATTTAAAACTGGAGCTTCACTGTCCAAACACATTTGTTGTGGACTATGTGTGTCTGGTAAACACATGTGGATCTGGTGAACAGTTATCACTTGTTGACCAACTACAGGAATACTGACCTCAGAGTCTCCAGGTTACGTGGGGATTCCCCAGTCCATCAGAGAGCAGCTTCACTCCTGAATTCTTCAGGTCATTGTTACTCAGATCCAGCTCTCTCAGGTGTGAGGGGTTTGACCTCAGAGCTGAGACCGGAGAAGCACAGCCTTCCTCTGTGACTAGACAGCCTGACAACCTGCAAAGAGTCAAATCATATTAAAATCACACTGCTATTCTTTAGTAGTGAAAATAGTGGCAGTGCACTTTTTTCAACATTTTCAGATACATCAGTGTCTTGAAACTAGCCAATATATTCATTATCTTTAATAGGAATGTTCATTAGTTTATAAAATGATCATAATATTACTTGTAGAGAGAAAAATGCATAGTACGAATATTTGAGTAGACTGACCAGACCAGTTTAAAAAGCAGTATCAGTCAGAAGACAGACAGTGAGGTATCATATTTAGATTGTATTGAGTATACAGTCCACACCATATCTATTTTGACAGTGAAGCAAACATTTCAAATGTGTCTCTACACTCTAACATTTTGTATTTGAGATCAAATGTTTCATATGAGGTGACAGCATATAATGTCACCTTTTATTTGAGGATATTTTAATACATACAGTGCCTTGCAAAGTATTCATCCCCCTTGGCGTTTTTTGTATTACAACCTGTAATTTAAAACCTTTCAGGACTCCCCATCCCGGATCCGGGATTTTTGTCATCAAAAACCCTGACTAGCATAGCGTAGCCTAGCGCCAGAGGTAAATCATAAAATATAATTTCATGAAATCACAAGTGCAATATTGCAAAACACAGCTTAGCCTTTTGTTAATCCATCTGTCGTCTCAGATTTTGAAATTATGCTTTACAGCGAAAGCAATACTTGCATTTGTGTAAATGTATCGATCGCTCTACAAAACAATACGAACAGCTAGCGCCAGGTAACTCGGTAACAAAAACCAGCAAAGCAATCAAATTAATCGTTTACCTTTGATGATCTTCGGTTGGTTTCACTCACGAGACTCCCAGTTAGACAGCAAATGTTCCTTTTGTTCAATAAAGATACGTTTTATATCCAAATACCTCCGTTTGTTTGATGCGTCATGACAAGGAATCCACCGGAAAAAGCGTTCGCGACAACGCAGTAAAAAATTCCAAATTATATCCATAATGTCCACATAAACATGTCAAACGTTGTTTTTGATCCAACTTCAGGGTGTTTTTCACATATCTATTCGATAATAAATCAACCGGGACAGTTGGGTTTTCACTAGGAGCGAGAGAGACAATGGCTACCTTTCAGAATTGCGCAACAATCACCCGGAGAGCCCCCACCTGTCCACTTACCCAATGTGCTCTTGCAGGCTCATCCTTCAAAATAAAATGAAATGATACAAAACCCCCCAAAAACTATTTTAATTCCAGGTTGTTTTATTTTATTTATTTTTATTATTTATTATTTATTTCACATTTATGTAAACAGGTAGGCAACAAAATAGGAAAAATGCCAAGGGGTGTGAATACATTTGCAAGCCACTGTACAAACATGAAAGTGCTTTCATTTCTAAACGGTAAAACATATATGAATACTCTCAAATAAAAGGTGACATTCTATCTCAAATCCAAAATGCTGGAGCACAGCACCTAATGTAAAACTGTAAGCTTCACTGTCCAAACACATATGGTGTGGACTTTGTGTGCCTGGTTAACACATGTGGATCAGGTGAACAGTTATCACTTGTTGACCAACTACAGGAATACTGACCTCAGAGTCTTCAGTTTACAGTGGGGATTCCCCAGTACAGCAGAGAGCAGCTCCACTCCTGAATCCTTCAGGTCATTGTTACTCAGATCCAGCTCTCTCAGGTGTGAGGGGTTTGACTTAAGAGCTGAGACCAGAGAAGCACAGCCTTCCTCTGTAACTCCACAGCCTGACAGCCTGACAAAGAGATCATCATGATTTCACAAAAACACTGTTAATTTAATGAGTAGTCGACAATGGAAGGACAATGGTATATTAATTTGGTTAACTTCTTATGGCTGCAGGGGCAGTATTGAGTAGCTTGGATGAAAGGTGCCCAGAGTAAACGGCCTGCTCCTCAGTCCCAGTGGCTAATATATGCATATTATTATTAGTATTGGACAGAAAACACTCTGCAGTTTCTAAAACTGTTTGAATGATGTCTGTGAGTATAACAGAACTCATATGGCAGGCAAAAACCTGAGAAGAAAATCAAACAGGAAGTGAGAAATCTGAGGTTGGTCGATTTTCAACTCAGCCCCTATTGAATTCACAGAGGGATATGGATGAAGTTGCACTTCCTAGGGCTTCCACTAGATGTCAACCGTCTTTATATACTTGAATGAGGCTTCTACTGTGATGTGGGGCTGAATAAGAGCTGAATGAGTCAGGTTACTGGCAGAGAGCCATTTCCTGGTCAAGCACATTTAACATGATATTGACCTGCGTTCCATGGCTTCTCTACACACAAAGGAATTCTCCGGTTGGAACATTATTGAAGATTTATGATAAAAACATCCTAAAGATTCATTCTATACTTAGTTTGAAATGTTTATATAATATAACTTTTTTAAGTTTTTGTCCGAAGTTAGGCTGGACCTGCACGAGCGTTTGGATATGTGTACCTAACGCCCTAACAAAAGTAGCTACTTGGACATAAATAATGGACATTATCGAACAAATCAAACATTTATTGTCGAACTAGGATTCCTGGGAGTGCATTCTGATGAAGATGATCAAAGGTAAGGGAATATTTATAATGTTATTTCTAATTTCTGTTGACTCCAACATGGCGGATACTTTTTTTTTTCTGAGCGCCGTCTCAGATTATTGCATTGGTTAGCTTTTTCCATAAAGTTTTTTTGAAATTTGACACAGCGGTTGCATTAAGGAGAGGTATATCTATAATTCCATGTGTATAACTTGTATTTTCATCTACATTTATGATGAGTATTTCTGTTGAATTAATGTGGCTCTCCGGATTAAAATCACCGGATGTTTTGGAACTACTGAACATAACGTGCCAATGTAAACTCAGATTTTTTTATATACATATGAACTTTATCAAACAAAACATACATGTATTGTGTAACATGAAGTCCTATGAGTGTCATCTGATGAAGATCATCAAAGGTTAGTGATTAATTTTATCTCTTTTTGTGCTTTTTGTGACTCCTCTCTTTGGCTGGAAAAATGGCTGTGTTTTTCTGTGAGTTGGTGGTGACCTAACATAATCGTTTGTGGTGCTTTCGCTGTAAAGCCTATTTGAAATCGGACATTACATACATTTGAAATGTGGTGGGATTAACAACAAGATTACCTTTAAAACGGTATAAGAYAGATGTATGTTTGAGGAATTTTAATTATGAGATTTCTGTTGTTTTGAATTTGGCGCCCTGCACTTTCACTGGCTGTTGTCATATCGATCCCATTAACGGGATTGCAGCAATAAGAAGTTTTCTCCCAAACAACATATAGATTCATCTTCCGTCTCATAGAACTTTATGGTCATTTTGTTATACCAATGTAAACATCAATGCACGTATTCAATATGTTTTTAAATACATATTATATCACATAATTAACTAATCATTTTATTTACTCACAGAACAGCTCTGGAGGCTTTGACCACTGGCAGCAGCCTCAGAAGACCTTCCTCTGATCTGGCGTATTTCTTCAGGTCAAACACATCCAGCTCCTTTTCTGAAGTCAGCAACACAAATACCAGAGCTGACCACTGTGCAGGTGACAGTTTGGGTTTTGAGAGACTTCCTGAACTCAGGTAGCTTTGGATCTCCTCCACTAGAGAATGGTCATTCAGTTCATTCAGACAGTGGAACAGATTGATGCTCCTCTCTGGAGAGGGATTCTCCCCAATCTTYTCCTTGATGTACTTGACTGTTACTTCATGGCTCTGTGAGCTGCTTCTTGTCTTTGTCAGTAGACCTTGTAAGTACTTCTGATTAGACTCCAGTGAGAGGCCCAGAAGGAAGCGAAGGAAAAGGTCCAGGTTTCCCATCTCACTTTGTAAGGCTTTATCCACAGCACTCTTGTAGAAAGTAACTTCAGACTTGTTGTTTGTTTGCAGGTTGTCAATTAGATGTTGATGAATGAGAGGAACACATATACAGCAGCCAGAAACTCCTGAATGCTCAGATGTATGAAGCAGTACACCTTGTCCTGGGACAGCCCACCTTGTCCTGGGACAGCCCACATTCCTCTTTAAAGAGCTGTGTGCACAATCCTGAGTACACTGAGGCTTCATTGACATCAATGCCAGCCGCTTTCAGGTCTTCTTCATAGAAAATCAGATTGCCATTCACAAGCTGTTGAAAAGCTAGTTTTCCCAGTGACAGAATGCTCTCTTTGTTCCAGTGTGTCTCTTCTTTCCCAAGATACTTTTCATTCTTCTGTTTGGTGTGAAACACCACAAGGTGTGTGTACATCTCAGTCAGAGTCTTGGGTATCTCTTCTCTCTTATGTTCCAGCATGTGTTCAAGGACTGTTGCAGAAATCCAACAGAAGACTGGAATGTGGCACATGATGTAAAGGCTCCTTGATGTCTTTATGTGTGAGATTATTCTGCTGGCCAGGTCCTCATCACTGAATCTCTTCCTGAAGTWCTCCTCCTTCTGTGGGTCATTGAACCCTCGTACCTCTGTCACCTGGTCAACACACCCTGAAGGGATCTTATTGGCTGCTGCAGGTCGGGTAGTTATCCAGAGGAGAGCAGAGGGAAGCAGATTTCCCTYGATGAGATTTGTCAGCAGAACATCCACTGAGGTTGACTCTGTGACGTCACAACAGGTCCTGTTCTTCTGAAAGTCTAGGGGCAGTCGGCACTCATCCAGACCATCAAAGATGAACAGAACTTTGTACTTGTCGAAGTTTGAGATTCTTGATTTTTTGGTTTCCATTGAGAAGTGATTTAGAAGTTCAATGAAAGTGTGTTTGTCCTCTTTCATCAAATTCAGCTCCCGAAAAGGGAATGAAAATACAAATTGGACATCCTGATTTGCTTTTCCTTCAGCCCAGTCCAGAMTGAACTTCTGCACAGAGACTGTTTTTCCAATGCCAGCGACTCCCTTTGTCAGCACAGTTCTGATAAGTTTGTGTTGTCCAGTTAAGGGTTTGAAGATGTCGTTACATTTGATTGCAGTCTCTGGTCTTGCTTGTTTCCTGGTTGTTGTCTCAATCTGTCTCAGCTCATGTTCATTATTGACCTGTCCTGTTCCACCCTCTGTGCTGTAGAGCTCTGTGTAGATCTTATTGAGAAGTGTTGGGTTTCCTTGTTTAGCRATCCCCTCAAATACACATTGAAACTTCTTCTTTAGATTAGATTTGAGTTCACGTTGGCAAATCACAGCAGGATCATCTGAATCTAGAAATAACACAGAGGATATTCATTTTTTGTCTGTTTTAATGCCTACAGTATTGTAGGACTGTTGTAAAGTTTTAAATTATAATAATTTATCCTCTTAACTGACTGTATAAATGTGTAAATGTTTTCATAATGCATTACAGACTGGTGTGACTGATTATAATGTTATTGATATTATTGATGGTATTATTAATGTTGTCTCTCTCTCTCTCTCTAAATTAATCAACACATCCCTGCTGCTACTTGATGAGGTCACTGGGTGTTGTGTTAAGGCTGCTCCAATATCATTGAGTTACACAGCTATTTTAGCTGTACTTTAGCTACAGCTTTTAAATGTTATAAAACAGCATTCAACATGATTCAGACAGCTCTTACTTTTCTCCAGTGTGTCAGCCAGCTTCATCTGGTTCATTTTCCTCAGGACGTGCAGTGTGATCTTCAGAGCCCCGTCTCTGGCACTGCTCTCCTGCTTCTCATCTTCAGCATCCACCACTTCCTTATCCTGCTTCTGACCCTCAAAGCCTTCTGGGAGTTCTGACCCTCAAAGCCTTCTGGGAGTTCTGGACTAAGAATCCTCTTGAACATCTTCAGCTCGTTCTTCACAAATGTCATAATATTCTCTTCAAGCAACTGAAATAAATCAAGTAAATAAGTTAAGCAAGAGACAAAATGCTTTCTCTTTAACACATTAATGAATAAATAACAGATCAGCTTTATTTAAACAGAAACAAATGTACATAACAGGACCACATACACTGAATATGTAGTCTAGGTCTGTTTGATGACTCTGGGAAGACTGACCAGTGAGAATCGCTGACTTTGATCTCTCCTGTTGGTTTCTGTGGACATAACATGAGATTACATCTCCTCATCCAGGGAGTGCGCGTGCACACACACACACACACACACACACACACACACACACACACACACACACACACACACACACACACACCTGTCTCTTATACACATCTAGATGTGTATAAGAGACAGCACACACACACACACACACACAGGGAGGGAACGTTGTGTTTGTTTAATATTGTTTTAGGACTATGGATTATGAAAACAACACAAATAAATGGGAAAATGGGAGAGGAGAAATGACTAGAGACAGTGTGGTTTAACTCACTGACCATGACACATGAGTTCTTCTTACCTTTGTTCAGTAGAAAAGTCTCCCTCTCTAAAGTTTAGAGGAGGATCCATAGACTGGTGACTCTTCATGGACACACAGCTGGGTACAGGGGATGCTGGTCTCTCCTGCTTGATTGAGCTTCAACACAACAGAGACAAACAATTCATATCTCATCTACTCTGAGCTCAGATGGGGAAACAAGAGAAGAGTTTCATTCCAAAACGCTTTATATCCATCTTCAGAAATGTTCGTAAATTTGCTTTTTTTGTTTAAATAAATTATGAAAGAGATTGGGGTGTTTTTTCACTATCTAATGATGGCATGGGGTTGTTCAATGACAGAAATGTATTTGTTTAAAATCTATCACTTGATGTTTTCATTTCAGAGAGACAAATAGTCATGTTTTGTTGCAAAATGCTATAAATCTGCCTTACTCTCAGAGAAATAAGTAATATTGCTAGGTTTAACACAGTAATAATATATATCTGCTTCACTCCCAGAGAAATCAGTAGTACTGCTAGGTTTTAAACAGTCGAATGTGACCGACTGGCTCGATTCAGTCTTAAGTAGCAAAGTTTGAAATATATTTTTTTACATTGCATAGAAGTACAGACTCAGAGCTAGAAAATAGTATATAATATGCTACAGTTGAGGAACAATGGGAAAGTAATTCTGCTTTGATAGATGATAAACTTGTAACCTCACTTTTGAGAAAATGGCCTTTGAATATTTTGCTACCTACTGAAGAGCTCTTCTTTGTCTACAGGGCTGTTACTTTGCAAATAATGTCACCCATCTAATTAAATATATTTGTATATATAATTAACTAAATGTATGATGTTTTTGGTTTAAGTCAGTTTAATTGTTTATTATGAAATATATGGTTATTTTAGGGTTGTAAGTGGTAAAATGTTATATTTTGCAATTCTGAGTAATTACTACTTTAGTAAGGAATTACACATTATTCAGTACTACTGCAGTTGCTACGTAATTCCAATAGATGGCAGCATAAGACCAYGAATTACATTTCAGAAGATCAGTTTAGTTTTCTCCCTGGATACACCACCACTCCCCCTCACAGGAAAACTCCTGTGTGCGCTACTTTCTGTCCCTTTCCACACTGCTAACTCAAGAGGTAGGACTGAAAAAGCATTCAACAGATTACTGTGAAGTAATATAATGATGATTCATGTTCATTATTACCTGTTTTTATGCTCATGTTTTGAAATTWTACTTCATTACTATAACGATTATCAACATGCCTGAACATTAATTCAGTCACCTCTGGTCGAGAAAAACGTATTCTCCTTCTATCTCAAGTGAGGGGTATGTTGAGGTAAATATACTAACCGGGAGGGTTGAATGATGTAATTTATTGGCGGGATGGAAGACSCACTCTTGTCTTTTCTATTCCGAGGTTGTTTACTCGCAATATCAGATATTAAGATGATTTTTATAATGCATGTATACTAAGGTTGAGGTGTTATGAGGTTGAGGTTCTGACTAGTGATAATTTACCCGGGGTTCAATACCTGCTATAGTCAATGTTTTTGTTTCTCTCCCAAAAGCACCCACCCAATGGGTGCCCTAATATTTGTATTTMTTTTATTTTATTTCACCTTTATTTAACCAGGTAGGTTAGTTGAGAACAAGTTCTAAAATGCAACTGCGACCCGGCCAAGGTAAAGCATAGCAATTCGACACATACAACAACACAGAGTTACACATGGAATAAACAAAACATACAGTCAATAATACAGTAGAAAAAAGAAAACCAAAAAGTATATGTAGTGAGTGCAAATGAGGTAAGATAAGGGAGTTAAGGCAATAAATAGGCCATTGTGGCGAAGTAATTACAATATAGCAATTAAACACTGGAATGGTAGATGTGCAGAAGATGAATGTGCAAGTAGAGATACTGGGGTGCAAAGGAGCTAGATAAATAAATAAATACAGTATGGGGATGAGGTAGATAGATTGGCTGTTTACAGATGGGCTATGTACAGGAGCAGTGATCTGTGAGCTCTCTAACAGCTGGTGCTTAAAACTAGTGAGGGAGATATGAGTGCTCCAGCTTCAGTGATTTTTGCAGTTCGTTCCAGTCATTGGCAGCAGAGAACTGGAAGGAAAGGCGACCAAAGTAGGAATTGGCTTTTAATATTTTTTTCACCTTTATTTAACCAGGTAGGCTAGTTGAGAACAAGTTCTCATTTGCAACTGCGACCTGGCCAAGAAAAGCATAGCAGTGTGAACAGCAACAACACAGAGTTACACATGGAGTAAACAATAAACAAGTCAATAACATAGTAGGAAAAAAAAGAAAAAAAAGAGAATCTATATACAATGTGTGCAAAAGGCATGAGGGGTAGGCAATAAATAGCCATAGGAGCGAATAATTACAATTTAGCAGATTAACACTGGGGTATAAATCATCAGATGATCATGTGCAAGAGAGATCCTGGTTGCAAAAGAGCAGAAAAGTAAATAAATAAAAACATTATGGGATGAGGTAGGTAAATTGGGTGGGCTATATACCGATGGACTATGTACAGCTGCAGCGATCGGTTAGCTGCTCAGATAGCAGATGTTTAAAGTTGTTGAGGGAGATAAAAGTCTCCAACTTCAGAGATTTTTGCAATTCGTTCCAGTCCGGAGGAAGGCGGCCAGAGAAACTGGAAGGAAAGGCGGCCAAATGAGGTTTTGGCTTTAGGGATGATCAGTGAGATACACCTGCTGGAGCGCGTGCTACGGGTGGGTGTTGCCATCGTGACCAGTGAACTGAGATAAGGCGGCGCTTTACCTAGCATAGCCTTGTAGATGACCTGGAGCCAGTGGGTCTGACGACGAACATGTAGCGAGGGCCAGCCGACTAGAGCATACAGGTCGCAGTGGTGGGTGGTATAAGGTGCTTTAGTAACAAAACGGATGGCACTGTGATAAACTGCATCCAGTTTGCTGAGTAGAGTATTGGAAGCTATTTTGTAGATGACATTGCCTAAGTCGAGGATCGGTTGGATAGTCAGTTTTACTAGGGTAAGTTTGGCGGCGTGAGTGAAGGAGGCTTTGTTGCGAAATAGAAAGCCGACTCTAGATTTGATTTTGGATTGGAGATGTTTGATATGAATCTGGAAGGAGAGTTTGCAGTCTAGCCAGACACCTAGGTACTTATAGATGTCCACATATTCTAGGTCGGAACCRTCCAGGGTGGTGATGCTAGTCGGGCGTGCGGGTGCAGGCAGCGAMCGGTTGAAAAGCATGCATTTGGTTTTACTAGCGTTTAAGAGCAKTTGGAGGCCACGGAAGGAGTGTTGTATGGCATTGAAGCTCGTTTGGAGGTTAGTTAACACAGTGTCCAAATAGTGAATAGTGAAGTGAAGCTGGCATTGTGACGCAGAACAATGAGCTAGTAATAGAACGTTCAGAAGGTGAGTTGGTGCCACAGTGCTTAATAGAACTAATAGGAGCTGGAAGGGTGAAACATACCTTAAAGATAAACTTCTCCTTAATGCAACCGCTGTGTCAGATTTCAAAAAAGCTATACGGCGAAAGCACACCATACAATAATCTGAGTACAGTGCTCAGCCACCAAAACAAGCCATACAGATACCCGCCATGTTGTGGAGTCAACAAAAGTCAGAAATAGCGTTATAAATATTCACTTACCTTTGATGATCTTCATCGGAATGCACTCCCAGGAATCTTAGTTCCACAATAAATGTTTGTTTTGTTCGATAAAGTCCATAATTTATGTCCAAATACCTCCTTTTTGTTCACGCGTTTAGTTCACTAATCCAAATGCACAAGTGGCGAGCACAA
Source organism: Salvelinus sp. IW2-2015 (assembly GCF_002910315.2). Taxonomy (NCBI): domain Eukaryota; kingdom Metazoa; phylum Chordata; class Actinopteri; order Salmoniformes; family Salmonidae; genus Salvelinus; species Salvelinus sp. IW2-2015. The sequence goes on from NW_019943918.1 coordinate 20,201, forward strand.
AGTCCAGACAAAAAGTCAAAAAAGTTCCATTACAGTTCGTAGAAACATGTCAACCGATGTATATAATCAATCTTTAGGATGTTTTATATCAGAAATCTTCAATAATATTCCAACCGGACAATTCAGTTGTCATTAGAAAGGAAAGGGAACGGAGCTCGCGCTCATGGCCACGCGCGATAAACACCTAAAGGCTTTCAGCCTGACCACTTACTGTGAGTGGTCTTATTCTCTCCCCTTTCACAACAGAAGCCTGAAACAACTTTCTAAAGACTTTTGACATCTAGTGGAAGCCTTAGGAAGTGCAATCTGACCAAATTTACACTGTATATTGGATAGGCATCACTTGAAAAACTACAAACCTCCGATTTCCCACTTCCTGGTTGGATTTTTCTCAGGTTTTTGCCTGCCATATGAGTTATGTTATACTCACAGACATCATTCAAACAGTTTTAGAAACTTCAGAGTGTTTTCAATCCAAATCTACTAATAATATGCATATCCTAGTTTCTGGGCCTGAGTAGCAGACAGTTTACTCTGGGTATGCTTTTCATCCGGACGTGAAAATACTGCCCCCTAGCCCAAAGAGGTTAAATATGTTTTTTTGTTGTTGCAATTACTTCATAACTAGGGACATAAGGTAATATTATGAAACTGGGCTCCATGGCGGATGCAATTAACTGTTTTTTTTTATCACAAAATAAGCGTTGTTCAAAATGGAATGTGTCCATTCTACGCCCAGAAAATAATATTTAAAATGTCGGTCCTTGGATGCAGAGGGGTTAAACACTAAAGTTACCGTCCATCTAGTGAAGAGAGGAGATCCGGACAGCCAGCATCCGTCAATGAGAGAGGGAGAAGCCCTCCACGGGATTTAACAGGTGGAAGAAACAACTGGGGAGCTCCATCGGTCCACAAGAAATGCAGGCAGCCGTTGATGATGTAGTGGTAGCTAGGATAACTACGATGCTGCTGGTCGAGTAGCTAGCTAGCTTACCTAGCTGTACCGACTAGCTTGGCTAGCTAGCAGGTCGTTTGTCCGTCCCTCGTCTCGAGAATGATGACGAATCCGATGAACCACAAATTGAAACGAGGATAGAGAGTGAAAAGGATCTGGCTACACTCAAACTGTCCCTGACTGTAAAGCTAAAAACGAATTGAACAATAAACTTCGGCTCTCAACACTGTAGCGTACTCCGTCGTTGTTCCCCAAGATTACCTCAGCCAACTCTGCGCGTATTCTTGGCGCCAAACCGTACGTGGACGCGGACAGTTTCAGAACGCGGACATGAGCAGTGCAACACAAACAACTAAACCCAGTCTTTACAATGGGAAACTTTAGTAATATTAATTTATTATTATGTTAAACAAACATTTTAAGTTTTTTATAATAATATTTTGAGATCTGTGCCCACATCCACAAAGTGTCTCTGAGTATAAATTGTTATAAGAGCTGAGAGTAAATACATTTTAGTCCTTCTATTATGGGTATAAATTAAAGTTAGGCATGAAAGCTTCTTAGGAATAGGCCCCTTTTTTCTCAATTTCCGCCTGAAAGATGTGCCCAAAGTAAACTGCCTGTAGCTCAGGCCCTGAAGCCAGGAAATGCATATAATTGGTACCATTGGAAAGAAAACACTTGAAGTTTGTGGAAATGTAAAAATAATGTAGGAGAATATAACACAATAGATATGGTAGGAGGAAATCCAAAGAAAAACCAGCTGGAATATATATATTTTTTGAGAGACCATCCTCTTAGAAATGGAAAAAAAAACTAATATTGTAAAATAGCTCTCTGGATACAATTCCTATGGCTTCCACAAGATGTCAGCAGTCTATGTTCAAGGTTTCAGGCTTGTAACTTCAAAAACAAATTCCTAAATAACAGTTATAATAGTTTTTGTTTGAGGACACAGTCTTGGAAATCCATGTCTTTACGCGCCATGATGAAGTTGCGCACCTGCTAAAATCTGTTTCCTATTGAACGTGCTTCTTTCCGTATGAAATATTATAGTTTAATTACATTTTAGGGCATATGAGGGTTAAATTGAAACTTATTTTGACTTGTTGAAACAAAGTCGTAGATTTTCGGATTCCTATCTTGGCATGTTGAACGAGTGGATTACTCAAATCCATGGCGCCAACTAAACAGACTTTTTGGGATATAAAGAAGGATTTTATCTAACAAAACAACAATACATGTTATAGCTGGGACCCTTTGGATGACAAATCAGAGGAAGATTTTCAAAAGGTAAGTGAATATTTGTATCTTTATATGTGAATGTATGAAACGTGCCAGTGAAAAAATATTTTGATGTGGGGCGCCGTCCTCAAACAATCGCATGGCATGTTTTCACTGTAATAGCTACTGTAAATTAGACAGTGCAGTTAGATTAGCAAGAATTTAAGCTTTCAGACAATATAAGACACTTATATGTACCTAAATGTTTAAAATCCATAACAACTATTATAATTAATTTGAATTATGCGCCCTCCAGTTTCACCGGAAGTTGTCCCGCTAGCGGGACACCGATCTTTAAGTCTCTTTATTCATAAGTGTCCCATCTAGTTGGCAGATATTTAGGACACCTCATGAGCTGTAAGAGGTACCAGCAGGTATCTGGATAATAGCCTCATGAGCTGTACTAACCAGTTAAGAGGTACCAGCAGGTATCTTGATAATAGAAACATGCAGCCAGTCAGTGGTTCCTGTGCCACATGTAATTGCTTTCGAGCAGTGGTAACCTGTTATTCAGGTGCAGAGCCCCACCTGTTTAGCTTTTTTGTTGTTGCCTGTTCTGAATGTTATTTTGGCATTAATACGTTTCACATATTATTGCAAACAATGTAAAAAAAAAAAATAATCATTGAGTTAATAAAGCCGCATACAAACATGGCCTATTTTTTGTTATCTTGAGTAAGGCAGCTCCAAAATGCAGGTGTTTCAGCCCAGCTCAGTGCTTTCTGTGGTGGTGGGGCAGCCAGCAGGAAATACTGAGCATAGGGGTTGGTAATGTTCTGTAGTTGCGCCTTGATTGGCTCAGTGTTCTGTCACTCATGGAGACACTATGTCACCACTAAATCTACAGGGAGAGCTCGAAAATTCAAGCCCATTGGGTGCTGCCATAGAGTTACATTAGAAGTGTCCATCCAAAAGGTTCAAGGTCATTGGCCACAGATAAAATGACGTCAAATCATGTTATATCTACCGTAGCTTTGATTGGACTGATCATGTCAACATCATACGTTCAAAATCTTAGCTAGCAATGAGTGGTTTGGAATGGGTGGTTTGGAATGAATCAGTGGCTGACTGTGAGCATTGCAAAGCAATCACTAGCCAGCAATTCAGTGGAGAGGATGTGTGGTCCAAATCTGCGTTTAAGGGTCTCTTTTCCAAGCTTAAAAGGATAAACATTCACATGCAACACCATGGGACAGAAAAGGTTGAATACATTGGCTGTGCTGTGAATCCAGCATGACTTCTGCTGTGTTCAAAACAACTGGAAACTGGGAAATGTCAGACTTCAGTGATTTCAGGACAACTGGAAACTGAAAAACAATTAGTTCCGACTGAGAAAATACGGTTTGAACGGTCATCCAACTCGAAATTCCAAGTCGGGAACTCGGGCCTCTATCTAGAGCTCCGACCTGAAGATCACTGACGTCATAATTCAAACTTTCCCGTTTCCAGTTGTCTTGAAAGCACCATAAATCTAGAGAATGACAGACTTTGATGACAAGATTTGCCCTCAAGGACCGCCGCGCCACCCCACCCTACACGAAACACATCCCTTATTTTAAGAGTTTTTACAATTCCCTATGGGAAAAATGTATGGTGGAAAAACTATTGGATGTTCACAGCAATGCTAAAAAAATTACAGATAAATTCAAAATGAGAGGGTACAAGGACAAAACTCTTGATGCTGCAATGATGAAATTATCTCAAAAATCCAATAGAGGAATTGCTATAAACTCAACCAAAGAAGAAAACAACTATCTTCTGCACCAAGTACACCAAGAATTGGGAGAAAATGAAAGCAATCCTGAAAAAAGCACTGGGATATTCTGCAATCAGACAAAACAATCACACACCTCTTCAAGGAACCCCCACTGTTGGTCTATAAGCGTGGTAGCAATATTGGAGATAGTTTGGTGAGATCTGACCTGCCCCCTGAGCCCACTCAGACACTCTTGGAGATAGTTTGGTGAGATCTGACCTGCCCCCTGAGCCCACTCAGACACTCTTGACACCCATTCCAAAAGGGAACTACAAATGTGGGTCATGCGCACAGTGCAATAGCACTATAAAAACATCCTTCTTCAGACATCCACATACAGGTAGAAAATCCCTGTTAGGGGATCATCTCATGCAAGACCAAGGGAGTAATCTATCTCAACACCTGTTCATGTGGAAAAGCCTACGTAGGACAAACGAAAAGACAATTAAAACAACACATAGCTGAACACCGCAGCTCAATCAGGTGTAAGAACACTGACTATCCAGTAGCAGATCACTTTGTTGAAGCTAACCATCCAATCTCCCCCCTCAAATACACAGGCATTGAGCATGTTGCTCCACCAACGAGAGGAGGTAACATGGAGATCCTACTACTCCAGAGGGAGACAGAATATCCTGTCTAAAAATATTGACCCCTAGTGGTCTGAATACTGACTTTGATCATAGGACCTTCTTATGAACAAATCTCTCTTTTAAATGGATATATTCTTTCTACATCTTATCTCAGTACACCCAATATGTTCCCCTTGTTGATGATACTTATTATGCGTTAAGGTTGAACCAAAACATTACATTAAATAGGAAACAATTAAATATGTGAAATTGAACTAAACAATAATGTATGTTGATGCTAATGTTATGTACAATATTCAATTATGTTTTCATATGATAACAATAGACTAATATATTCAATATGTTATAAACTATTGTTTTTTTTTTACAGTTTCATTAATTCATTCTAATTAACTTAAAAATTATGACACACCCCTCACTATTGTCATTGGTTGCACTAATTGCACTGTTTTTCTACATAACCTGGTTCAAGTATTCATGACATTACCCTGAAGAAGGCACAGTGATGCTGAAACGTTGGTGATTTCCCCAAWAAATKACTGGGAGTTTATATATGGAGTGTGGGACTCAATTTATTTATTATATCTTATAGTTTATTAGCCGTTASTCAGAACCTCCACATAAAAAAAAAATCTGGGTGTGCGCCAGCTCATGTTTTTTATTGGAAAAACTATTGGAACCATTTCCGTTTGACCGCTAGGTGTTATGGGTATTATGACACCTCCACTGTGGGGCTCTATAAAACTATTGGAACCATTTCCCTATTTTGTACCACTAGGTGTTATGGGTATTATGAACCTCCACTGTGGGGCTCTATAAAACTATTGGAACCATTTCCCTGTTTGACCGCTAGGTGTTATGGGTATTATAACCTCCACTGTGGGGCTCTATAAAACTATTGGAACCATTTCTGTTTGACGCTAGGTGTTTGGGTATTATAACCTCCACTGTGGGGCTCTATAAAACTATTGGAACCATTTCCCTGTTTGACCGCTAGGTGTTATGGGTATTATGACACTCCACTGTGGGGCTCTATAAAACTATTGGAACCATTTCCCTTTTGACCACTAGGTGTTATGGTATTATGACACGTCACTGTGGGGCTCTATAAAACTATTGGAACCATTTCCCTGTTTGACCACTAGGTGTTATGGGTATTATAACACCTCCACTGTGGGGCTCTATAGCGCAAATGAAATGGGAGAATCTAGAGAATGCAACAATATTTGTTTCATCTTGCTGTGATGTTCTCAGTAAAATGTCATACGCTAAAATCTATGAATTTAAAATCTTAGAACAATAATATTTTACACACCAATAAGCCTTAATTTCTGATGAAAAAACACAAATGTGAAAAGATGGTGGATATAGTGTTTTGGATATAAACTCTTCATAAAATCTTTAAAAAAATGTAATCTCACCTCTTAGATTTGGTGCCATGTTCCCCAGAGACACTCCGTTTAGAGGCAGAGCCTTCCTCCTCTCTCTCCCCAGTGAGACTAATTTTAGAGGCTTGGTCCCCCTCATCTTTCTCCCCAGAGAGACTCATTTTAGAGCACTGACCCCTAAACAGAGATCCAGCATGTTGGTTGTGGTTAACACAGTGACAATTAATTCTTGAAGGTCAATTGTTCTATTTGATTCATTATCTCAAAACATTTACTAACAGATACATCCAACAGTCAGGTGATTTAATTAATAGATAACTAATAATACCAATATAATAAGAATAATATTATTAATAATAATAATAATGTCTCACTCTTTTAATAATTCCACTTATTCTAGTGTGTTGCTTTGTTCAACAGGTATGATATTATTATGTTATAACTGAATTCAGTTCATAATAACAATGTTAAGAAAAGTATGTTCAGTGGTTTCATACCAAATTACAAAGGAAGCAGGAGCWCATTGTAATTTAGAAAACAACAAATGTTCTGATATTCTGAAAGATGATTTTTACTAATTGTAAAATAACCACGATATACGAATCGTATAATACGATATATGAACAATATGTTTTTGAATTTAATTTGCCTATGCCCAGTTAGCTCGATTTTGTATGATTGAACTGTCACGTACCTGTCCCAGGTGAAATGGACTGTTAGATCCGAGTGCTTTCCTGTCATTCACTATACTATAATAAAACCATACATTTAATGTCTCTACACACTTTACAATAATCACTGGGAAGATTCCTACCTTGTAGCCTGAATTCACAACCAGAACATGTCAAGTCATTGAGATATTTTCCGTTGTGCTGAGAGAGCACCTGCCTGATGACAAGTGTCTCTGTATCTATGTTCTAGGTACAGTTGATCTTTGGATGCAATAATATCTGGTCAAAGTCTAGTGACACAACACCATAGTATATAATAAACATAACAGCAGTTGGCCAGTAAAGGCCATGGCATACTATAAAACGTCAACTAGGTTTGGCTTCGGGACAATTTTTTTATGAGTAAAAGTTGGCGGGCCAGAACATAATTAGCATATATATATTAGCACAATGAATAGGCCTACACTAGAAATTTAACAACAGTTTAACACATTTGATTAGTACATAATACATTCAGTGACAATTAAATAATTTAGATCTGATAAAGTTAATAAAATCAGCAAAATCTCTATTAAATTATAATTCTTTGTTTATTTCTCTGTGGCGTTGATTGGTGGAAAAACAGCTCTAGTCCACACTACTTTTTTAACGTCAATTCGTTCAGAACAATTAGCTGATAGTGTTAGGTGAGCAGCACACAGGGGAACCAAAGAGCAGACTCAAGACCAGGAAACTGATAGTGTTAGGTGGAGCAGCACAGGGGACCCAAGAGCAGACTCAGACCAGGAAACTGATAGTGTTAGGTGGAGCAGCACAGGGGAACCCAAGAGCAGACTCAGACCAGGAAACTGATAGTGTTAGTGGAGCGCGGGGGAACCCAAGAGCAGACTCAGACCAGAAACTGATAGTGTTAGGTGGAGCAGCACAGGGGAACCCAAGAGCAGACTCAGACCAGGAAACTGATAGTGTTAGGTGGAGCAGCACAGGGGAACCAAGAGCAGACTCAGACCAGAAACTGATAGTGTTAGGTGGAGCAGCACAGGGGAACCCAAGAGCAGACTCAGACAGGAAACTGATAGTGTTAGGTGGAGCGCACAGGGGAACCCAAGAGCAGACTCAGACCAGGAAACTGATAGTGTTAGGTGGAGCGCACAGGGGAACCCAAGAGCAGACTCAGACCAGGCAAACTGATAGTGTTAGGTGGAGCAGCACAGGGGAACCCAAGAGCAGACTCAGACCAGGAAACTGATAGTGGTTAGGGGAGCGCACAGGGGAACCAAGAGCAGACTCAGCACAGGAAACTGATAGTGTTAGGTGGAGCGCACAGGGAACCAAGAGCAGACTCAGCCAGAAACTGATAGTGTTAGGGTGAGCAGCACAGGGTAGAACCCAAGAGCAGCACTCAGACCAGGAAACTGATAGTGTTAGTTGGAGCAGCAGGGGGAAAACCCAAGAGCAGACTCAGACCAGGAAACTGATAGTGTTAGGTGGAGCAGCACAGGGGAACCCAAGAGCAGACTCAGACCAGGAAACTGATAGTGTTAGGTGGAGCAGCACAGGGGAACCCAAGAGCAGACTCAGACCAGGAAACTGATAGTGTTAGGTGGAGCGCACAGGGGAACCCAAGAGCAGACTCAGACCAGGAAACTGATAGTGTTAGGTGGAGGCAGCACAGGGAACCCAGAGCAGACTCAGACCAGGAACTGATAGTGTTAGGTGAGGCAGCACCATGGAACCAAGAGCAGACTCAGACCAGGAACTGATAGTGTTAGGTGGAGCAGCACAGGGGAACCCAAGAGCAGACTCAGACCAGGAAACTGATAGTGTTAGGTGGAGCAGCCACAGGGGAAGCCAAGAGCCAGAGACTCAGACCAGGAACTGATAGTGTTAGGTGGGAGCAGCAAGACCCAAGAGCCAGACTCAACCCAGGAAACTGATAGTGTTAGGTGGAGAGCGCGGAACCCATAGAGCAGACTCAGACCAACGAGGTAGGGAGAACAGGGTAGAGGATGATAGTTGGGAGACAGACTCCATATAGTGTTAAGTAGCAGCCCAGGGACCAAGCATTGACCAGAACTGATAGGTCCGTGGCGAAACCCAAGCAGACCGACCCAATGATGTAAGCAGCACGACATACAGACTCAGCGGAAACATGTTAGTACAGACGGATCCCAGCTCAGAGACTGAAGGAGTGGAGCAGCACAGGGGAACCCAAGAGCAGACTCAGACAGGATACCTGATAGTGTTAGGTGAGGAGGGGAACCCAAGAGCAGACTCAGACCAGGAGCAACTGATAGTGTTAGGTGGAAGCAGCACAGGGGAACCCAAGAGCAGACTCAGACACAGGAACTGATAGTGTTTGGTACGAGAGCACAGGGGAACCAAGAGCAGACTCAGACCAGGAAACTGATAGTGTTAGGTGGAGCAGCACAGGGAACCCAAGAGCAGACTCAGACAGGAACTGATAGTGTTAGTGTGAGCTTGCACAGGGAACCAAGAGCAGACTCAGACCAGGAAAACTGATAGTGTTAGGTGGACGAGGCACAGGGGAACCCAAGAGCAGACTCAGACCAGGAAACTGAATAGTCGTTAGGCTGAGCAGCCCAGGGGAACCCAAGAGCAGACTCAGACCAGGAAACTGATAGTGTTATGTGAGCGGCACAGGGGAACCCAAGAGCAGACTCAGACCAGGAAACTGATAGTGTTAGGTGAGAAGCACAGGGGAACCCAAGAGCAGACTCAGACCAGGAAACTGATAGTGTTAGGTGGAGGGGGAACCCAAGAGCAGACTCAGACCAGGAAACAACTGGATAGTGTTAGGTTGGTAGCGGCACAGGGGAACCAAGAGCAGCTCAGACCAGGAACTGATAGTGTTAGGTGGAGGGGAACCCAAGAGCAGACTCAGACAGGAAACTGGATGAATAAACCAAATATTTATTGCCAAACAGGGAGAGATGGAGTGCAGGCCAGAGGAAGCTCGGGTGGGTTGTAGGAAACCAGATGTGGAGGCTGAGGTTGGAGTGAGCTGGGTTGAGACAGGGTAAACAGGTCCGGAGAGAAATCCAAGGGAGTGATGGTGAGCTGAATCCAGAACAGGGTAGCAGGGTGGTGAAGATGTGGAACAGGAGACTGGACGAGTCAGATGGCAAACTGCAGTGAGAGATAAACAGGTCAGGCAGGAAACAGGCACAGCAGGGTAAACAGGATCTTGAATAATCATAAATAGCTAGAAGCATTAACTGACTGAGCAGAGATTAACGATCTGGCAGAGTGGAAGTGGCAGGACTGAGTATTTTGTAGAGGTCTTGATTATGGAACGGGTTGCAGCTGGTGGGCTGCTCTGACTCAGAGACGAGATATGCATTCATCTAACATCAATCTCCATACAGACAGAGAGATAATACATTCATCTAACCATCTATCTCCATACAGAGAGAATATCTTATCTAACCATCTATCTCCATACAGACAGAGAGATATGCATTCATCTAACCATCTATCTCCATACAGACAGAGAGATATACATTCATCTAACCATCTATCTCCAAACAGACAGAGAGATATACATTCATCTAACCATCTATCTCCATACAGACAGAGAGATATCATTCATCTAACCATCTATCTCCATACAGAGAGATATACATTCATCTAACATCTATCTCCATACAGACAGAGAGATATGCATTCATCTAACCATCTATCTCCATACCAGAGAGATATACATTCATCTAACCATCTATCTCATACAGACAGAGAGATATGCATTCATCTAACCATCTATCTCCATACAGACAGAGAGATATGCATTCATCTAACCATCTATCTCCATACAGACAGAGAGATATATTTCATCTAACCATCTATCTCCATACAGACAGAGAGATATGCATTCATCTAACCATCTATCTCCATACAGACAGAGAGATATCATTCATCTAACCATCTATCTCCATACAGACAGGAGATATGCATTCATCTAACCACTATCTCCATACAGACAGAGAGATATCATTCATCTAACCATCTATCTCCAGACAGAAGAGATATCATTCATTAACCATCTATCTCCATACAGACAGAGAGATATGCATTCATCTAACCATCTATCTCCAGACAGAGAGATATACATTCATCTAACCATCTATCTCCATACAGAGAGATTACATTCATCTAACCATCTATCTCCATACAGACGAGAGATATACATTCATCTAACCATCTATCTCCATACAGACAGAGAGATATCATTCATCTAACCATCTTCTCCATACAGACAGAGAGATATACATTCATCTAACCATCTATCTCCATACAGACAGAGAGATATACATTCATCTAACCATCTATCTCCATACAGAGAGATATGCATTCATCTAACCATCTATCTCCATACAGACAGAGGATATACATTCATCTAACCATCTATCTCCAATACAGAGAGATATGCATTCATCTAACCATCTATCTCCATACGACAGAGAGATATACATTCATCTAACCATCTATCTCCATACAGACAGAGAGATATGCATTCATCTAACCATCTATCTCCATACAACAGAGAGATATATCTTCATCTAACCATCTATCTCCATACAGACAGAGAGATATGCATTCATCTAACCATCTATCTCAATACAGAGAGATATACATTCATCTAACCATCTATCTCCATGACAGAGAGATATACATTCATCTAACCATCTATCTCCAGACAGAGAGATATATTCATCTAACCATCTATCTCCATACAGACAGAGAGATATACATTCATCTAACCATCTATCTCCATACAGAGAGAATATCATTCATCTAACCATCTATCTCCATACAGACAGAGAGATATACATTCATCTAACCATCTATCTCCATACAGACAAGAGATATGCATTCATCTAACCATCTATCTCCATACAGACAGAGAGATATACATTCATCTAACCATCTATCTCCATAACAGAGAAATATGCATTCATCTAACCATCTATCCATACAGACAGAGAGATATGCATTCATCTAACCATCTATCTCCATAGACAGAGAGATATCATTCATCTAACCATCTATCTCCATACAGAGAGAGTATGCATTCATCTAACCATCTATCTCCATACAGACAGAGAGATATGCATTCATCTAACCATCTATCTCCATACAGAGAGAGAGATATATTCATCTAACCATCTATCTCCATACAGACAGAGAGATATACATTCATCTAACCATCTATCTCCATACAGAGAGATATGCATTCATCTAACCATCTATCTCCATACAGACAGAGAGATATGCATTCATCTAACCATCTATCTCCATACAGACAGAGAGATATGCATTCATCTACCATCTATCTCCATACAGACAGAGAGATATCATTCATCTAACCATCTATCTCCATACAGACAGAGAGATATGCATTCATCTAACCATCTATCTCCACTGCCAAGCCAGTGTGTCTTGTTGCAATGAAAATACACTGTTTTCAAATTTCAATCTCGTCTGCATTATGAATCTAAGCATGATACTTTCAAAGGGACTTCCCCGCCCAGACAGAGCTTGACCTCTCTATGGTGGGCAGACACAGGGGCCTGGTCAGCAGGTTGAGGAGATCACCCCACAATGAATGGCTTAGCATTGTCTCATCCATCAGAGTGTGCTGTGTGCCAGACTAAACATGGTTTACATTGTCTCATCCAGAGTGTGCTGTGTGTCAGACTAAACGTGGTTTACATTGTCTTATCAATCAGAGTGTGCTGTGTGCCAGACTAAACATGGTTTACATTGTCTTATCCATCAGAGTGTGCTGTGTGCCAGACTAAACATGGTTTACATTGTCTTATCCATCAGAGTGTGCCAGACTAAACATGGTTTACATTGTCTTATCCATCAGAGTGTGCTGTGTGCCAGACTAAAAATGGTTTACATTGTCTCAGCCATCAGAGTGTGCTGTGTGTCAGACTAAACGCTGAGCTAAAAGATATGATGGATAAAGTCATGCGCATAATTACCTTTGTCAGGTGGACATCAAGCAACACAACACCGTCTTTTCCACAAGCTTGTGACAGAATCAGCGGAGGCCATCCAGGATGATCTCCTGCTTCACAACAACGTGCRCTGGCTGAGTAAAGGAAAAGCTCTAGAGCCATTCTGTGAGCTGCATGACCAGGTTGTGGATTTTGTCAGAAAAAGTTAAGAGGGCAGCAGCTGACCACCTTCGTATTCTGGAAATTGAGGAAATCCTCTCAGATATTGCTTTTTTGTCGACACTCAGTAACTTAAACGGGTTACATCTGCAGTTACAAGGAAGAGGGAAAACAGTTGTGGACTTGAGGCCTTTACTAGGAAGCTTGAGTTGTTGGATTTGGACTTGTCCTSTGGAAGGCTACTGCACTTCAGCACACTGAAGAAACGACAGGCAGTTGGACAAGGCCGATTTGGAAGATTTCATCAAGTAGCTGAGGGACAACTTCTCCACCGGATTAGAAGACTACAGCAGCCCAAGGATATCATTACAGCATGCCCAAGGATATCATTATAGCATGCCCAAGGATATCATTATAGCATGCCCAAGGATATCATTACAGCAGCCCGATAATATCATTACAGCATGCCCAAGGATATCATTACAGCATGCCCAAGGATATCATTACAGCATGCCAAAGGATATCATTACAGCATGGCAAAGGATATCATTACAGCATGCCCAAGGATATCATTACAGCATGCCCAAGGATATCATTACAGCATGCCCAAGGATATCATTACAGCATGCCCAAGGATATCATTGTGTTGTACGTCTCTTCACAAGTCCGACCCAGGTGGAGAATTCTCCTCCCTTGCTAAGAATACGATACCTCGCTGGATGAGGCGCAATTCAAACTGAGTCTGATTGAATTTCAAATTGAATCAGAGCCAAATCGGGATCGCCTCAGAGTCTGAGTACTTGTATGCGTTTTGGTGCATGGCTCAAGAGGAACACAGCACAATAAAAGAATCATGCTTTTTAAGTGCTAACAATGTTTGGATCGACTTACACTTGCGAGTCCTCCTTTTCCTCTTGAACACAGACTCAGCACGATAGGAACCAGCTTTCACATACATCAAAACTCACGATAAGGAACCGGCTTTCACATAAGTCAAGACTCACGACAGGAAGCGGCTTCACATAAGTCATCAAGACTCTCAAGAATACAGTCAATGAGGACTGCTGCCATCAACATCACATCCCTTCACACACATCCACAAGATCGTGTCCGAGGGGAAATGCAACTTTTCCATTAAGTAAATAATTAGTATTTAATACATAGTCATATAGGCTACTAACATGTTTATATTATTATTATTATTGTTATTTTATTTGTTATTGTTATTATTATTGTGATTTATTAGTGCTTATCCATGGCTATTTTAGGTCTCATGCTGATAGTATTTTCTGTTTGTTTTGTCGTTATGGAGAAGGTTACCCGAGACTCCGAAACAGGACTACAGCATTCAGACACAGACATCGCCTTTTTTTTTTAAATTATTGTTTTATGTAGGATGCTACTTTAGACATGTTGTAGTTGTTAGTAGCCCTAATAAAAAATAATACAACCCACTTCTATGGCCATTTTTGTTTCTTGTAAATGCTGTTAAGCCACAAGCTAGCTCAGCCAGTTAAGTTATTTATATGGGCCTTCCTCTGAAAATAGACTCCAATTAAGCCCTCTGTTGTTTTTAAAGTCAAATTAAAATGAAGATTATTGTTGAAATGAATTACTCGACTGGTGTAGGTTTTCTCATCTGTCTGTGCAAACTAAACAGTTATCTATATTTTCAGCACCAGGGGCCTGTTGCACAAACTAGGATAAGGATTAAGCCAGGATATCTTGGTGATCCTGGCTCAATTGATCGTAATCCGGTTGCACTAAGATGGATGGGGGCAGGAGGATATGTTATGGTATAAATTACCATGGAGATTTATTCTGTGGAGCTAGCCTGCTCCAGACCAGGCTAAATTCAGATCTATTTAATCTCATCCCTAATGTTCAGTCAGCAGTCACCACAAATGGAAACCAATAGTTATTTCACTGCTCACTATACATTGTTATCACATATAACTAGACTCACCTGTTATTATTTAAACGTTGTGATCATTAATTTCAATGATTTTGGATAAAAAAGATTTTTAGATGATGTTGCTATCATAGATAATTTACAGTTTCCCATAGACTATAAGGCTATATATAAAATGATAGAATATTAGGGCCACAGAGGGGAAAAAAACACAAGTCATAATATTGTAACCAGTTTTGTTTTAAAGGAGGACAGTTGTTAAAATGACAGATGTGGGCAATTTCGTGAAATTGTACTTCAGTATGGTTTCATAAACAAAGACATGCTGATGTGCCAGAATATTAAGTATCACTATTGTCATAGTATCAAAACTGTAAAAACAATATGTAGCTTTTCTGCAGAAAGAACCAGGCTCATAAATTTATGACTTTATCCTTTTTCTTCAGTGTGGCCCTAGTATCTGTCATATAAACAAATACACATTCCATATGAATATAAAAACACAATGTGTAACATTATGTTCCTTTATTGAATAAGGACAAAACAAAGCAGGTAAACCATCAGCTCCTTTCGAAACTGAAGTCACAGTGACTCTACAAGATGGAAAGCACAGAATCCAAGCATATTATACAAAATGATACATACACATTCAAAGGTCTGTATATAAACACCCTGCATGTCTGCACACTAAAATAAATGCAGGACAAATCCTACACATCAACTGAACAGACAATGAATGGATGCAGTAGCCCCCTGCAGCCTTGTATATACACAACAGTATACCGCACAAACATCATAAGAGGCAAATTCGTCAAAAACGAACCCAAAAAAACCCAAATTCCTCTGCCACCGCAGGACATATTTAACCAAAATTGAAAGCACACATACTAACTAAAATAATTCAACACATATTGGTCCCTCAGAGCCGACCACTGTCGTCATCAGGGAAGATTGCCGGATTGTCCAGTCCATGGCTGGTGGCAACTCTGGGGGCCCTCTCCTTCCTCAGGCAGGCCACATTGTAGGACAGCACAAGCCACAGTAATATCACAATGCCCTAACAGGGCTGACCCTTAATTTGTGAAGGCAGTGAAAGCGTGCCTTCAGGAGGCCAAAGGTCATTCAACTCTGGCCCTGGTCCTGGCATGGGCATGGTTGTAGGCCTGCTGTGCTTCCTGGGGGTCTGTGAAGGTGTCAGGAGAAAAGGCTGGCAGCCATACCCCTGTCTCCCAGCAACACCCCAGAGAATTCACCTGTCAACAAAATCTCATCATTACTACCTCATAAACACAGTGATATTCTTGACACAGCCATGATGGTTATAAATAGGGGTTGTGTGGTCTTACCTTGTGATAGGCATGATAGATTTCAGAGGCCGAAAGATTCTGGAGTCATGGACTGAGCCAGGCCATTTTGCCACAACATTGCTGATCAATCAGTCAGCATTGCAGACCATCTGAAATCATAAGATGAGGAATATTACACCAATCAATGCACATCACTGGCAATGCAGAGTGTTCGTCAATTGGACAATATCAAAAAGTTATGTTCACTGAACATTAATGCTGTGAAAGGATCCTATTCACAAATCGCCCCTATGGGCACCTGAGGGGGCTTTTATCCTTATGTGTGTGCAGTCCACTGCACCAATGACATTGGGGAAACCTGTCACACAAAGTAATGAGTATCCTACTATGTGTTACAGTTGTCTGTAATTTGTAGATCCTCTTACCTGCAATCCTATAGAACTCCTCTTTGATGTCAAGAGGTCTTCTGTGGCACGGAAGGAGATGAAGACATCTGCTAATGCTTTGATTAGCCGAACACACTCCTTATTGTGCGGCAAATTGTGGCCTTGTTCAGCATGTTCTGCATCCCCACTGAGTACAGGAAGGCTCCACTAGCAAAAAAGCGCAAGGCCACACAAACCATTTGCTCCACACTCAGTGCATGGCTCCGTGCAGTGCGGTGCTTAATCCTGGGACCCAGTATGTCTGCATAGATACCTGATGCCATCTGCAGAAAACCGTATCTTTCATATAGATGGTCATCAGGGAAGGCCAGTGGGTCCAACCGGTCCCTGAAGACCCTTTCTCGCCTGAAGGCTCTCCTCCGCACAAGTGCTTCTTCATCCACCACATCTCGCACGATGGGCATGCCCATTGTCAGAGCAGAAAGGAACACACAATTTTGGGCCTTCATATAGGCTAGTGGCCACACCTGGTGCTGGGGGGGTGGGCAAAAGAGGGCGATGCCTTATAACGATGACTTGGTTGTACTGATTGCTGGGAAAATAAAAAAAACCTTAGAAAGTGCAACCGTCCTGTGTGCTCACAATAAGAGCTCATATGTCATGGCTCACTTGACTTTACGAGAATATACCTAATTTTTATTTTGAGCTGTGTCATCTTCTTGAAGCTGGGGGAGGAAAGAAAAATAATGATTATACATTTGTGTTACAGTTAGCATACAGTGTACATTGAAGGCATATCTCACCTCCTCTCAATTTTTTTTATTTCAAGGTCCAGTTTCTATGTCGCTCTTTTTTATTTCGGACTCCAGTGCAAGATTTCCATCTTTTCTTCTTGTACTGAATGTCTATGTCTGGCCAGTTCATTTGGCGCCGGAGGTGGTTGCCATACAACTTTCTGATAGCTTGTGAGCTCTGTGAACACATACAATTAGCGCAGCTGGAATTTGGCAGGATGTGGTGTCCTTTTATTAATACGCCACTATGTTGCCAGGCTGGTTTTCCCACTGTATAGCATCTGGGTCCTGTAAAAGAAATTAGATTTTTTGATTTTGATGAGGACTCCTCACCATTGTAGAGTAAATAGTACTTTCACAGTCTTAACATGATACCTCATGCCTTCTGGAATCCAGAGAGATGGTCTCCTCCTCATCATCGTCTCCATCATGTGCTGTTGCTGCTGCACTGGGGCCTTCACCCTATCACATTTAATCGGATTCATATTGAAGCTAGTAGACAAGACATGCCAGGCTCCAGTATGCCTTTGATGGAGTACTCACTGGATCAGCATCGTCTGGTGCTTGTGCTGGTGGCTCTAACAGGAACACAGTGCTGCCAGACACTGCAAGGCAATAGGTAAACCAAGTCAGACAGTCCAAATTGATTCAATATGAATGTGGTTGTATCCCATGTAGAGATGGAAGGACATACCTTGAATGAAGCGGGTGGCATCTTGGGAGGACCCTATGCTCGTCTCTTCCCCCCAGGGATCCCTCTAAGACGGGCCTGCCTTTATTAGCTCCAAGGCCATGTCCTCTGCTGGGGTAAGGTCAGCCTTTGGTGACCCACCACCCGTGCCTTGTCTGTGGGTATTCTTTTTCACTGCTAAAACAGTACAGACAATGTGTGAGCAGGCACCTTCTGGGTACAATATATGCTTGTGCTTTGTTAAATATTAGTCAGGGACCATACCATTCTGCAGAATGTTCTTGTATTTGATTTTGACCTGCTGCCATGTCCGTTTTGGCCCGTTCATGTTTAATCTACACACACACACACACACACACACACCACATTTAATGGAGTCACACTGCAAAAAATCCTTGGTATTTTTGTCTTGTTTTCAGTAAAAATATCAAAAATTATCATAGCTTTATACAGTGTGATGGAGTTACTTACACAATTTCCACTCATATCTGCAGTGCTTCAATTAAAAATTTAACCGTTTCATAATTACAGTACAAGGCATTTTGGAGATGTGAATTAAATATTTGAATTGTAATTGTGATGTTTCAGCGGAGCGGTGAGTGTGTAATTGTGCACTACTTACGCATTCAGGCGTCTGCATACTTTGCCACGCTTTTTCTCTTGCTTTATCACTGTGGCGGTGTTGCCTTTCTTCTTAATTATATCTTTACCTCCTGTATGCCTCCATGAGGATTTGTGCTTCCGACGGGAAAAAGTACGCGGCTCTAGTTGCCATGGTAAATCAGTTAACTGTGATCTGTGGCGGGGTCTATTTGAGTGAGCCGTGAGCGCGCACCTATCCAGGATTGGTTTCACCTGGCTTAATGAATCCGTGTCTGCTCATCCTGCTTGGTCTTTTTGCAACCAATTAAGCCTGGACGCACATGTTTTGGCTTCATTGAGCTCAGCTGAGTCATTTTCCGGATGTCTTAATTCTACTTTTGTGCAACAGGCCCCAGGCGCTGTTCACCTCCTATTGATTGTGCTGCAGGTACCACTTTAGGTTTCAACACCACAACATGGTCCTCTACTTTATAGTCTCCTGCATCTCCGTCCTCATGAAGGAAGTTAACATGTAACTTGTGCATTATTTAGGGAGGGTAACATTGTAGATACACTACACCACAATTTCGAATACAGTAGGAACTCTTTCCATTTGTCCTATTGAAACACAGAAAACTATAGCATTTAGCCTAAAGCAGCATATGATTTTACAGTAGACTATAGATGTAGGCTACTGTATAGTCACATGGCTCAGTGTTAAAATGTTAGAGCAGCACATTGGTCTGAACAACTTATATCCTCTTAGTGAATGTCTCTTAAGAAAAAATCATCAAAATGTATGAGAATACTGCATTTTGAAATGCAAATACTATTGAGTCTGTAGACAAATTGAAATAGCGATTCCGACGTCAGTGGAATCCCCTCTCCTGCAAAGTAAAGGTATCTGAAATGACAAGTCTACAAGGCTTGATATCTAAATGTGTTTCTCTGTAGGCTACATACTGAACCCTTAAAGATCCAATCCTTAGTTGATGAACCCATTGTTGTCAAGGCTCAGGAGAAGACCCAGATGCAGACAGTTTCCACGTAACAAACCTTTATTTCAAAAACAGAGGGGCAGGCAAACGACAGGTCAAGGGCAGGCAGAGGTCAGTAATCCAGAGCAGAGTCTGAAAGGTACAGAACGGCAGGCAGGCTCAGGGCAGGCAGAATGGTCAAAACCGGGAAAACTAGAAAACAGGAACTAGAGAATGACAGGAGCACGGGGAAAACCGCTGGTAGGCTTGACGAAACAAAACGAACTGGCAACAGACAAACAGAGAACACAGGTATAAATACACTGGGGATAATGGGTGACACCTGGAGGGGGGTGGAGACAATCACCAAGACAGGTGAAACAGATCAGGATGTGACACTTGTCTCCTCAGGTTCTAGTCCTTCAATAAAATGTAATGCTACTACGACTGTGGCCTTTAGGACAGGCAGATGACAATACCTTGACCATCTATTGATAACAGACAAAAAAAATTGTTAAAGGAAATCCAATCTAAACAAAAAAACATTCAAAAATGACAAAAGCTGCTATGCAATTACTCTATTACCATCCAACAGATCATTAGCAACAGAAACCAAGGTCAGAAACAGATACAAATAAACATTATTATCATGATTATATATATATATATATATATAAACTGCATATTTTGTCATCAGGCCACAGAGGATCCTCCATTCTAACAGCAGACTGAAGGTTCCCTCCAGCTTGGTCCTCAATCTGTAACTATGCAGTCTGTGGAGTGCAGTCTGGAAGAGACTGCTGG
Organism: Salvelinus sp. IW2-2015; assembly: GCF_002910315.2. Classification (NCBI taxonomy): domain Eukaryota; kingdom Metazoa; phylum Chordata; class Actinopteri; order Salmoniformes; family Salmonidae; genus Salvelinus; species Salvelinus sp. IW2-2015. The sequence goes on from NW_019943918.1 coordinate 40,447, forward strand.
TGGGGGACCAGCTGTTGATAACTAATCATATCTAGTACAGTACATGTATAATAACTAATAATATCTAGTACAGTTCAGGTATAATGTACTGAGCTGTTGATAACTAATAATATCTTGTACAGTACAGGTATAACGTACTGAGCTGTTGATAACTAATAATATCTAGTACAGTACAGGTATAACGTACTGAGCTGCTGATAACTAATAATATCTCGTACAGTACGGGTATAATAACTAATAATATCTCGTACAGTACAGGTATAATAACTAATAATATCTCGTACAGTACAGGTATAATAACTAATATTATCTAGTACAGTACAGGTATAATAACTAATATTATCTAGTACAGTACAGGTATAATAACTAATATTATCTAGTACAGTACAGGTATAATAACTAATAATATCTAGTACAGTACAGGTATAATAACTAATAATATCTAGTACAGTACAGGTATAATAACTAATAATATCTAGTACAGTACAGGTATAATGTATGAAATGCTTCCTTGCAGGTTAACCTCTTGACAATGCAACAACAATAGAACAAGTCAGTAGCTAAGTTAAAACTTCTTGTCAATAGGGGGGGCGCTGTTTTCACTATGGAAAAAATCTTGCCCAAATTAAACTGCCTCGTACTCTATTCTAGATCATACAATATGCATATTATTATTGGATAGAAAACACTCAAGTTTCTAAATTATAGAATTATATCTGTGAGTAAAACAGAACTCATTTTGCAGCAAACTTCCATATAGGAAGTGAAAAATCTGAAAATGATGCTMTGTTCCAGGGCCTGCCTATTCAATTGCCTTATATTTATCGATATGCATGCACTTCATACGCCTTCCACTAGATGTCAACAGGCAGTGGAAGGTGGAATGGGGTGTTTAGCTTGATCTGAGGCCGAACAAGAGCTTTTGGAGTGACAGCGTCTTGGAAATTTCTTGTCTTCTCTGGCCCCGCACGAGTACGTCGACATTGTCTTCTGATAAGCCTTCGTGATACACGGCGGATATCTCCGGCTCCTGATTTTATTTGATACATGTGATAATAACATCAGTAAAGTAGTTTTTTTCAACCGAGTTTTATCGGTTTAATTCAACGTTTATTGGACTTTTGGAATTTCCGTTCTTGCGTCCAGAGAAGAATGGCACTGTCACGCACATGGTAGCCTGAAAAGGTTGCTAATTCGACAGGAGAAAAGACATTCTAAACCAAACATTTATTCTGGACCAAGGACTCCTAGTACAAGATTCTATGGAAGCTCAGGCAAAAGTAATAACAATTATATGTATTTCGTATTTCTGTGAAAATGTTATTTCTATTTCTCCGCTGTTTTGAGGCGGGCGCTGTCTCGCATAACGCAAGCTGTTTGTTATGTAAAAAAAAAAAATGTTATTTTAAAAATCTAACCCGCGGCTTGCATTAAGAAACACATGTATCTTTACATTTGCTCCAATACTGGATTTTTTAGAAGTGTATTGATTAGTTAATCTTTGCAATTAGGTGCTGTCCAATAGCCCGTGACAGATTCTTGGACGTAAATTTGGCTACTATTCACATTGTATAACCACGTTTGACACTAAAATGGCACATTTTCGAACGAAACCCTATAAATGCATTGTGTAATCATGATGTTACAAGGACGTCATCTGATGAATTTGTCCAAGGTAGTGAATAATTTATATTTTTCTGGTTTATTTGCTGAATGCTACATTTGCGTGAATGAAATGGTGGTTGTGTGGTTTGGCTCATTGTGTAAGCATATAAATGCTATATTGTGTTTTCGCTGTAAAACATACTTTAAATGTTTTTCGAAAATATTGCTGGATTCACAAGTCTTTGTCTTCATTTGCTTACACCATGTTTTTCAGAAATGTTTTATGAGAGTATTTAGTATTTCCACGTTGGGTGTCTGTAATTTCTGGCTGCTTTCGGCCTGACGGTAGTTTTGATGGTAGCTGCAAGTAAAACTATGATTATACCTCAAATATGCACATTGTCAAAACAAACATAAAGTATAACATGTTATAAGACTGTCATCTGATGAAGTTGTTTCTTGGTTAGTGACTAATTATATCTCATATTTGGTCGGTTTTGGTGATAGCCGTGTGAGCGGCGAACCTACCCCCCGTATATTGTCTTAAGTCTAGAAAGCATACTCATGGAGGGTGCAAACAGGACATATTGCCGTCGATGTCTCTTCTGCTCTATTATTGTTACTGGCTCAAACAGTGAGAAATAAGCACTTTAGTTGCTTGCACTCTGAGTAAAACATTCATTCAAACCCCTATACCTGAGCGATAACGTGCTGGCCAGGCTCTCTCATGTAGGAAAAGTTCCACACACGATGTTCTATCCTTTCCCTGTGCCTTTGCGGAACTCTGTGCTTTCATGAAAATAGAGTTAGCTAATGATAGATCCCTTCCCGTGTAGTGAGGCTAGCGACTGCGTATCGCAGCATCTTTTATGTGATCAAGGATGCGTCCCGATCCTGTGGGAAGTATGGGTAGTGTACAGAGGTCAATGTGTCTTCTCAGACTAAGAAACCCGTAAAGCGTACAATAAGCTAACTAAAACCCGTCAGGTCATCAGGTATCGCACTAGATCACTAGCTGGGGTGCTGAGGATTAGAAGCGTCGATCTTAAAATAGTACAATCACTTGACTCTATGAGGTAAAAGACTAAACCCGTCAATCGATCAGTGTATCCTGATACTATCATAGGCTTTGGTGTTCCTGATAGAGGTTCTAATAAAATGTCATAGAGGTCATATAAGTATATCCCTCTTTAATTTAGAACCTCACAGTTCCTGATAGGTGTCGATGAAAAGACGGAACTGGTTATACAGGCCGCGGGGATGATGAGAGTTGATAGAATAGCTAAAAACTAGCCATTAAATGATTTCGTTAAACCCCGATTACGAATATAACTTTATGAAACTCATGAGACCTCATCGTTGAGGAGTTACCTGTGAACCAGTATTCATTAAAGAGTAGGAGCATGATCTAGGATCTAGCATTTAGTCAAATAATCATACATGGGGACTGATCCATCATAATGAATCAGATTACATGTGCAGGACCTGATCCTAAATCATAATGAATCAGATTACATGGACAGGGACCTGATCCTAGATCATATACATGAATCAGATTACCAATCCGAACCGGGACCTGATCCTAGATCATAATGAATCAGATTACATGGACAGGGGGACCTGATCCTAGATCAGCACTCCAACTCTGGGACATTGCCTGTATGAAACAGAACACATAGTTGTAAAGTCTAGTTACAACAGGTGTTTACTTCCATCTAGTGGAAGATACTGAACTGAAACAGAAAGTAAAGTTGTTATTTTGTTCAGGATTCATTTTGAGATGACAGAGCAGAAAACACTATATGGAGAGAACTGAAAAATAAAGTATGTATTTCTGAACAATAATTTATTCTACTGGACAGAGTAGAACTGCTACTTGAGCTGAGTTGCTGACTGAAAACTGCTGTCTAAGTGGAAACTAATCAGTAGGCCGACATGTTATTAGTAAAACGTCTGGTAAAGATGGTGGAGGAGCTTTTCAATGATATGGTTTTATGTTTCTCAGGGTTTCCCAATCCTTTTGTTCTTACCAGCACTTACACAACTGATTCAACTAATCAAATATTTTAAGACAGTTTAATATTTGAGGTGTTCAAATTAACATTYTCAAATTAAAACTTTTTGCGTTTGTAGGCCTGCTTATAATTATTAAAGGCCTACAGTAACTCACATTTGAGGAAAAAAACACAGCTAAACTTGGTTTCCAGTAAATTATATGTTTATCTAAAAAAGTGTAGGAGAGAGAGATGTCTTGAAGAAACGCGTCTGGGTTTAGAACGCTGCGTCTCAGTGCGCTGCTACAGTGGGACGTTCGTTTTGCATGGCCCGGTGCTATATTTTTTAAGGACCAATGGAATGGTCTAAAATGCGCAAACGCTGTTCACCCAGGGAGCCGGGCAATGCAAAATGAATTCACCCAGTGACCGGTACTTTATTTCCTCATATGAAATTTAAAGTAACTTTGTAGGCTACGCAGTTACAAAATGTCTGTTGAAACTGTGGCTCATATGGAACGTTAGAACAGTGGTGGAAAAAGTACTCAATTCTCATACTGGAGTAAAAGTAAAGATTCCTTCATAGAACATGACTCAAGTAAAAGTGAAAGTCACCCAGTAAAATACTACTTCAGTAAAAGTCTAAAAGTACTTGGTTCTAAATATAATTAAGTATCAAAAGTAAAAGTAAAGTTGTATGAATTTAAAATTCCTTATATTAAGCAAACCAGACGGCACAATTTTCATGTTATTTTAATTTACGGATTGCCAGGGTCACACTCCAACATCATTTAAAAACAAAGCATTTGTGTTTAGTGAGTCTGCCAGATAAGATGCAGTAGGGATGATCAGGGTTGTTCTCTTGATAATTGTGCAAATTGGATATTTTCTGTCCTGCTAAGCATTCAAAATGTGACGAGAACTTTTGGGTGTCAGGGAAAATGTATGGAATAAAAAGTACATAATTTTCTTTATGAATGTAGTGAAGTAAAAGTAAAAGTTGTTAAAAATATAAGTAGTAAAGTAAAGGACAGATACCCCAAAAAACTACTTAAGTTGTACTGAAGTACTTTACACCACTGCATTAGAAGACAGATAAATGTGTTGATTTGAAAGACAGACGGTCAGATTCTGGTAGGTAGGCTACGAACTATTATAAAGTTAGGTCTCATCAGACCTTCAACAGCCACAGTAGGTTTGAGCTACAGTATGATCACTAATCATGCCGACCAACCTGATGGTTTCTGTTGGAAATGTTGTGAAAAGTATCTGGCAAAGGCTATAATATCTGGCATTACTCATCTCATATGTATATACTGTATTCTATACTATTCTACTGTATCTTAGTCTATGATTACTCATCTCATATGTATATACTGTATTCTATACTATTCTACTGTATCTTAGTCTATGCCGCTCAGACATTGTGACCAATAACATTTGATTTGATTTTGATTAGGCTACATACACTACATGACAAAAGTATGTGGAGAACTGCCAGTCAAACATCTCATTCCAAAATCATAGCGCATTGATAGGAGTTGGTCCCACCTTTGCTGCTATAACAGCTCCACTCTTCTGGGAAGACTTTCCACTAGATGTTGGTAAATTGCTGCGGGGACTTTCTTCCATTCAGCCACAAGAGCATTAATGAGGTCGGGCACTGATGTTGGGTGATTAGGCCTGGCTCGCAGTCTGCGTTACAATTCATCCCAAAGGTGTTCAATGGGGTTGAGGTCAAGGCTCTGTGCAGGCCAGTCAAGTTCTTCCACACCGACTCGACAAGCCATTTCTGTATGGACCTCGCTTTGTGCACGGGGACATTGTCATGTTGAAACTGGAAAGGGCCTTCCCCAAACTGCCCAAGACAATTTTTCCTTCGCCACCAAAACTTTACAGTGGCACAATGCATCGGGCAGGAAGCGTTTTCCTGGCATCCGCCAAACACAGATTCGTCCTTCGGACTGCCAGATGGTGAAGCGTGATTCATAACTCCAAAGAACACGTTTCCACTGCTCCAGAGTCCAATGGTGGCGAGCTTTACACCACTCAAGCCAATGCTTGGCTGCTCGGAAACTAATTTCATGAATCTCCCGACTAACAGTGATTTTGCTGACGTTGCAGTTTGGAACTCGGTAGTGAGTGTTGCAACCGAGCAGAGACCATTTTTATTCGCTTCCGCACTCCAGGAGGCCCTTCTGTGAGCTTGTGTGGCCTACCACTTCACTGTTGAGCCGTTGTTGCTCCAAGACGTTCCCACTTCACGATAACAGCACTTACAGTTGACCGGGGCAGCTCTAGCAGGGCAGGAAATTGACTAACTGACATGTTGGAAAGGTGGCATCCTATGACGGTGCCACGTTGAAAGGCACTGAGCTCTTCAGTARGGTCATTCTACTGCCAATCCTTGTCTATGGAGATTGCATGGCTGTCTGCCCAATTTTATACACCTGTCAGCAACAGGTGTGGCTGAAATAGCCGAATCCACTCATTTGAAGGGGTGTCCACATACTTTTGTATATATAGTGTGCATGCTCTGTCCTGCTACTGATAGGCCTATAACATTATGTGAACTGACCTGAACAGGTTTAAGCTGGTCATCTATGATATATAGGCTATATCTGAGGTATAGACCTTGATCTGCATATCACTAACAAACTGCTATTATACATTATAACCTAGCCTACTTTACATAATATAACATCTACATTTCACTAACCACCCACTATTATACATTATAACCTAGTCTACTTTACATAATATAACATCTGCATGAAACTAACTACCCACTACTATACATTATAACCTAGTCCACTTTACATAATATAACATCTTACTTGTGTAGGAGTTATTGTTACATAGAGGCAGATATCACACTATTGAGCAAAAGAGGAGAAGGAGGAGAAGGCAACACGTGAGTGCATTTGCCATTCTGGTAAAAACAGGAAACCAAAGACATAAGACATAATGGCCAAAGCCATTATAAGCATAAAGGCTTAGGGTAAACTTAAAGTACATTGTCTATTGTAGAGGACAGGAAAATAAAGCAAGGCCATAAGTGCATAGAAGAGCTGGAAATACCGAGGTCAGAGGGACACACAAAGGAGGGGGCCAGCCAAATGACCAACAGATGGACTATAGGCATAATACATATTTATATTAGGACACTGAGAGGGTCCTGCCACCATTGTAATCTAATCAAGAGTGGATACAGGCGTTATTGGGCATGAACAAGCAGGAAGCCTGAAAATGAAAGACAATGGTGACAGGTGACGTAAGAGAAGTAACTTAATGTGCATATGGGATGGACTCATATGCTGTATGTGTATAAATACAAGAGCCAGGGCTCTGGGAAACGGTGTGATCTGCGGACCATCCCGGCTTATGATATTTTATATTAAAAGCCTATGTTGAATTCACAAGTTCTTGTAAGTGTTATATTTTGAACCGATTTTCCACGACATAACTTGGCGAGCTTTGCCAGGAGGGACAGGGACTACGGAGTGACGTTCCAGGCTGGTGATAGTTTCTTTGGACAATCTTGCAAACAAATGTGTCCACACAACTATAAAAAGGTAAGCTTGTTCTTACGTAGTTGAAATGTTTGTATGGATTGCTTCAGAGATCCTGTCTCAGCSAGAAGGGCGTCACGTAGGTCTCTCTTTTAAATTTCCTAAAAACCCAGTAAATGCTATGAAATTGCATGCATGTGAGATTTTGTGGGTTGTGAAATGTAAATATATATGTGCATGTGTAGGGACTAAGTGAGTAGGGGCTGCGAACCTTGCGGGCGTCGGGCGTTTAGCGGAGGGGGCATGCACTCGTTCTGATCGGACCGTTCGAATGTGTGGCTTAACTGGTGCGGTTGTTTGCGCCCTCTGGCTGAGATGCCTGGCTATAATGTGGGACAGTCCATACGGTCAAAACAGATAAAGTAGGTAGAAAATCCTGTAATATCTCTTCAATAAAATTAGTATAAGGAAAGCTTGGACAGGTTACTTATGAATACAGCTCTAAAAAGAATAGAGGACTGCATAAATAAGTAGTTAGAAAGTCCACGATACCGCCCTTTAAAAAGGAACATATTAGAAAGGGGTCCGCTTGGGTGGCATAATTCACGGCTACCGCTCCTTGTGAAAAGAGGACTGAACGGGTGAATATATATAGGACGCGAAAGAACGCTGGCCTGATTGTGCGGCGTTCACCTGCAAAATAAATCCTGCAGATAAAAACGCTCCGTCTAGCTAAACGGGGGTCTGTAAAATTGGTAGGTCACGCCACGATATTGCTCTAATACAGAATAGAGGCCAGTATTGGGTGGGTGAATAGGGTATGAAGACAGGCTGACCCGGTTAGGCAGTWGTCTCGTCATATCGTGAAAAATCCTGTAGTATAATTCCGGCTTATGTTGAGAAAATGAAATAAGTTAGTAGGAAAGAACTAGAGGTCGTTTTTGGTAAAACGAAGGGTATGCGTGAACAAATGAATGACAATTCTTTGTGATTAATGAGCAGATTAGAAAAAAATTGGAAAATAGTGTGTGTGTCTGTGACCAACTGGTAGGAAGAGGAATGCGCAAGCCTCTGACAGTTAACTGAGTGTAATTTGAGAAGGAGAGTGCATTTAACTCACTGGGAAGAGGAACAAAATCGATAAAGATTGGGCAAAATAAGTTATAAATAAGGATAAAACATTGACGTGATAACGTGTTAAGACCATTGTAAGAATACAATAGGTGTTAAAATAAATAATAATTAAAGAGGTATTAAACAAGGCACGAGAATAGTATATAGCGAAGTAGAAAGAAAGAATTTAAAAATAAACTACAATTATACTGAGGTTAAAATAAATCTAGGCTGTCTAGAATAAATAGTGACAAAAATACACAAGAAACACCATAACAGAAGTCTAGAACACATATTAAAAAAATCACGAGCAGTGTAACAAAATAGGAAGAAAAACAGCAGGCGACCAGGCATTCTGTGCCAACAGAGACTGCGGTCTAAAAATAGCCTGAAGGTCAGGAGAGACATTGTTTCACTAAGACCGTGAATCAGGAAATAAACAGTAAAATAGGCTAAAAGACAATATAGCAAGCGGATAAATAAAGWGATAAGAAAGTGTAGACATTATAAATAGCTAAATTAGAAGGAAAAATGTATTAAATCCAATTTAATACACTGAATAAAGTTAGTGATAGAATAAGCAAACTAATAAACTGAATAGTAATGATATCTGTAAAGGGAAAAACACAGCGATATTTGAAGTACTGTACTAGAATAAGACATTAAGTCATCTGTAGTATTCAGAAATATAGTACAGACATTATAAAGTAGGCTTTGATAGGAGAAATTAAGTGATGTGACTAATGAATTATTATCTGGGAAAGGGGAATTAGCTCTACCTTGGAAAATAGTAAATAAAAGTGGCATGMAAACAAAAGGACTGTTTCTCACTAGCATAGAGAGATGAGGGATTTCATAAAGCCATGGAGTCACTGAAAGAAGCGCACATTATGAAAAAACTGGATAACGGAGGACGCCATTACCCGGTAAACAGGAGAAATAAAATAAACAATTCAGGGAGGCAATTGGGAGTTGGAACAGTCGCATGGGACCATAATGGGAGGCTCGATTTGCAGGCGTTCTGATGTCAACATTCTATCATCAGAAAATACGTTACGATGAAGGACAAATATGGTCCTGCTCGTCCTCGCAGACGTGCGAGTGGTTAGCAGAGCTATGGAGAATATCTTAAAGCATAAGATAGCTCCCTGTTTTGGATATGGGAATATCAGGTATGGGAAAAATGAGTGTAAGGTGACACTGGAACTTAGTGCGGTAGCAGGAAAAGCCGCTATACAAGAGTTTGCATCCTTGTCAAAAGAACAAACAACTAATCGGTTTGAGGTTAGTAAGAATGGAATTTTCACTTGGCGGTGTATAGTCTGATCAATCAATGAGTGGTTCATGGAGATTACAGTTTATATGTGATGAAAGAAGTATTAGATCACGTTTTACCTAACTTCTAGTAGAGTACCGATGGGATTTTAATTGTGTTAGACATTCTATACCGTCATTCTCTGAAACTGCTAAGACGCTAATAGAATAAAATCAATGTATAAGTAATACTATTGGTTTGCTGATATAAAGGTAACATTGTGAATATTAACGATATGTACACTTTCTTTTCCAGAAAAAAGGGGTTTAATCTTCTCTGGTCAAAATGTCATTGGAGACTGCGATACTGTGGAAAGCAGTTAGTTAAAGTCAGCCGCTTTAAAAATAAAAATATCTGGATAAGGCTAAAAAAATGGCGTTCCGGATAAGTGAGGCCAGTTCCTGTGTGTTCTTGGCCTATGGTTCACTAGTAAGAACACCCCATATTACCGGGAATGAATATGCGTTAGTGGATTTATTTTGGAAGGGCTTTTTTCAATTCAGTATGCAGAAGGATGGAAATGTTTTTGAAAAATGTATTTAAGTTGTTTCTAAAGAAAGGGGAGTGGAAACATTATAATGGTGTCAAAATGCCCTGAATCCTAAGAATTTCCCGTGAAAGACTGATCACCTTCACTAGAAATTGTTGGAACAGGTGGGATTTAATTATAAAATAATTAAGAAACACCAGTCTCTATTCAAAGTGTATAATTACTTTGAAAATCTATTATTTCCCTCGGTAAATTATGAAGAATTGTAAAACTAAATTGACTAGTTATTCAAATAGGTTCATTTTTTAAAATTTAACATGGGTTCATAGGTAAAATTATCAGTTCCCTGAGGTTATGGTCTTTGGGTAAATACACAAATGTGCTTTGTTCATTCTGCATATAAAAGGGGAATATGATAAAAAGTGATGAAAGTTACTCCAAAGGGTTTATTGGAGTGTGGGTCTCTGCGAGGGTTATGTTGATAACTACATAATCTGTAACTCATCTGAGAGATCACCAGTAGAATAAGGGAGTAATCATGGAAGGTGACGTCAGAATGCTTTAATGCATGGGAGACATTATCACCACAACAAGTGTGTGTGGAGCTCAAACCCACCCTAACCGACTGAATAGTGAGGGACAACTGTGTCTGATGACCTGTGAACTGTATCTAAAAATAGACATGCTGGAATGATATGTGCCAGGGAGAAGAAAGACTAAAAGGGATTGGGGTACTGACCTTTTATTACCAGGCCACTCATGACAGAAAAACAGAGACAAAAGGGCTATTTGGAAAATAGATATTACTGGTACTAAAAGTTTTGTACAAATGTTAATTATTAAAGGGATGATGTGTATTGAATAGATAAGGTCAAATTTGAGTTAAAGTAAGCACTAAGGACTGTTATCCTGAATATTGGGTTGGAAAATGTATTTAAAAAATATCGGTTTAGTTATGATTTGGATATAGAACTGTTTAAATTTACTAGGCCTAGGGARGCTCTGGAAACTAATCCTGAGACAGGGTGGTTGACAAAACTTACAGAATATTACATTAAAGTTTTTTTTGTTTCTTTTTGTTTTATAATGTCATTGGAATTGTAATGATAAATTGTAATAATATAAGTAATTGAATAAAAGGTATAGTCTGTTGTGCGATGACACTCAAGGATAAAGGAGAAAGACCAACATAACATGGCCATAGAATGAAACAGATGGACGTTTTCCCCAGGTTTAATTACATTACAAATAGTGRTACGTTATTGCAAATGTGCAGTTATTACAATGCTGTATATGTGTTCCTCTCATTCATCAACAACAATGAGAATCTAATTGACAAACTGCAAACGAGCAACAAGCCTGAAATTACTTTCTACAAGAGTGCTGTGGATAAAGCCTTACAAAGTGAGACGGGAAACCTGGACCTTTTCCTCCGCTTCCTTCTGGGCCTCTCACTGGAGTCTAATCAGAAGTACTTACAAGGTCTACTGACAAAGACAAGAAGCAGCTCACAGACCCATGAAGAAACAGTCAAGAACATTAAGAAGAAGATCAGGAAGAATTCCTCTCCAGAGAGGTGCATCAATCTGTTCCACTGTCTGAATGAACTGAATGACCATTCTCTAGTGGAGGAGATCCAAAGATACCTGAGATCAGGAAGTCTCTCAGAAGACAAACTGTCATCTGCACAGAGGTCAGCTCTGGTCTTTGTGTTACTGACTTCAGAAAAGGAGCTGGATGTGTTTGACCTGAAGAAATACTCCAGATTAGAGGAAGGTCTTCTGAGGCTGCTGCCAGTGGTCAAAGCCTCCAGAGCTGTTCTGTGAGTTAACTTCTTCTTAACCTGATGAGGACCAGAGGGCGCTGTTTTCACGTTGGGGGAAATCATGCCCAATTTAAACGGCCTCGTATTCAATTCTTGCTCGTACAATATGCATATTATTATTACTATTGGATAGAAAACACTCTCTAGTTTCTAAAACCGTTTGAATTATATCTGTGGGTAAAACAGAACTCGAGTTGGAGCAATTTTCCTGTGAGGAAGTGAGAGATCTGAAATTGGGCACTCTGTTCTGGGGTCAGTTAAATAATTTGCAATTATTCTATTGGTCGACAAGCACCGCATACGATTTCCCCTATATGTCAGCAAGSGTTGAGAATTTGAATGGTGTTGCTAGGCAGATCTGAGGCCCTATAAATGGGCTTGGCACGAGGTGCGCACCCTTTTCAACATTCGCCAGACGGAAACAGACCTCAGGATGGCATTCTGAAAAGCTCACTTATCGGCGTTAGATATATCCGGCTCTGATTTTATTCGATATAGTTGTTAGAAACATTATAACGTAGTTATTTTAAACCGAGTTATATCAGTTTACATGAGTATATTGCGATTTTCGAAATTGTCTTTGATATGCGTTATGAACGGTTGGACACCTGCGCAACATAGCTAATGTTAGCTGCTACTTCCAAGATGAAGAGGACATTCTACAGCCGAGCAACGATTATTATGGAGAAAGGAACACTTGCCCAAGATTCTGATGGGAGCTCATCAAAAAGTAAGAAGTCTTTATGCTGGTAATTCGTATTTATGTTGAAAAATGTGAAACAATAATTCCGCATTAATTCGGCACGGTCTCGCTGTAACGCACGCTGTATATTGTCTAGTAACGTTAATTTTAAAAATCTAACACAGCGGTTGCATTAAGAACTAATGTATCTTTAATTTGCTGTCCAACCTGATTTTTTAGTCAAGTGTATTGATTAGTTATCGATTAGATTAGGTGCCTCTCCAAGATGGCGCCGGACAGATTGCTTGACGTTTGGCTACCTATTCACATTGTATAACCACGATTTGTGCCACTAAATATGCACATTTTCGAACAAACCCTATATGCATTGTGAATATGATGTTACAGGACTGTCATCTGATGAATTTTGTCCAGGTTAGTGAAAAAATTCATATATTTTGCTGGTTTATCGCTATCGCTAACTTTGCCTTGACTGAATGGGGTTGTGTGGTAGGCTATTGTGTAAGCTAATATAATGCTATATTGTGTTTTCGCTGTAAAACACTTTAAAAAAAATCGGAAATATTGGCTGGATTCACAAGATCTTTGTCTTTCATTAGCTGTACACCATCGATTTTTCAGAAATGTTTATGACGAGTATTTAGTATTGCACGTTGGTGTCTGTAATTACTCTGGCTGCTTCCGTGCTATCTGACGGTACTGTTATTGTAGCTGCAATGTAAAACTGATTTATAGCTCAAATATGCACATTTTTCGAACAAAACATAGATTTATTGTATAACATGTTATAAGACTGTCATCTGATGAAGTTGGTTCTTGGTTAGTTAGGTTGGCTTTGTGCATGCTACCTGTGCTGTGAAAAATGTCTGTCCTTTTTTTTTGATTTGGTGGTGTGCTAACATAAATATACGTGGTGTTTTCGCTGTAAAACATTTTAAAAATCGGACATGTTGGCTGGATTCACAAGATGTGTATCTTTCAATGCTGTATGGACTTGTTAATGTGTTGAAAGATAAATATTTCTAAAAAATATATTTTTCAGTGGAATGTGGGAGGAGTCAGATAGGTTAATATGGGGCGCTGTTTTCACAAATCGTGCCCAAATTAAACGGCCTCGTACTCTGTTCTAGATCATACAATATGCATATTATTATTACTATTGGATAGAAAACACTCTGAAGTTTAAAACTGTTTGAATTATATCTGTGAGTAAAACAGAACTCATTTGGAAGCAAACTTCCAGAMAGGAAGTGAAAATTCTGAAAATGGGGCTCTGTGTCAGGGCCTGCCTATTCAACTGGCTTATATTTATGGATCTGTATGCACTTCATACGCCATCCACTAGATGTCAACAGGCAGTAGAAGGTTGAATGGGGTGTCTAGCTTGATGTGAGGCCGAATGAGAGCTTTTGGAGTGACAGGTCCGCTCTTTTGTCAGTTTTCAACGGCGCACAGGGGAACTCCACATTGTCTTCTGAAATGCGTTACGTATACACGACGAAATGCTCCGGCTCTGATTTTATTGGATACATATGAGAAAAAGATCATAAAGTAGGATTTTTCAACCGAGTTTGACCAGTTTATTCAACGTGTATTGGGACTTTTGGAATTTTTTATTCCAGGCGCAACGATTTCTTGGACACGTGAGCTCCACAAGCCAAAGTTGCTAATTCGACAGAAGAAATGGACATTCTTAAACCAAACAACGATTTATTCTGGAACTAAGACTCCTTGCACAACATTCTGATGGAAGATCATCAAAAGTAAGAGAATATTTATGATGTTATTTCGTAATTTTGTGTTTTATGTTGGCTCCAACAAGGCGGAGAATTGTAGGGCGCTGTCTCACAATATTGCATGCTGTACTAAAGTTATTTTTAAAAATCGAACACAGCGGTTGCATTAAGAAGCAGTGTATCTTTCATTTGCTGTACAACATGTATTTTTTAGTAAAGTTTATGATGAGTTCTTTGGTTAGATTAGGTGACTGTCCAAAATATCTCCGGACATTTGTGCATTTTGGCTACGTATTCACAATGTAAAACAACGATTTGCAGCTCTAAATATGCACATTTTCAAACAAAACATAAATGTATTGTATAACATGATGTTATAAGACTGTCATCTGATGAAGTTGTCCAAAGGYTAGTGATTAATTTTATCTCTATTTCTGGGTTTTGCGAAAGCTACCTTGGCGGTGAATAAACGGCGTTGTGTGTTTGGCTATTGTGGTGAGCTAATAGAAATATATATTGTGTTTTCGCTGTAAAACACTTAAAAAATCTTAAATATTGGCTGGATTCACAAGATGTTTTTCATTTGCTGTACACCATGCATTTTTCATAAATGTTTTATGATGAGTATTTATGTATTTCACGTTGCTCTCTGTAATTATTCTGGCTGTTTTGGTGCTATTTGTGATGGTGGCTGCAATGTAAAACTACGAGTTATACCTCAAATATGCACATTTTCGAACAAAACATAAGTGTATTGTATAACATGATGTTATAAGACTGTCATCTGATGAAGTTGTTCAAGGTGATTAATTTTATCTCTATTTGTGGGTTTTGTGAAAGCTTCCGTGGAAACATGGTGAAAACATGGCGTTGTGTGTTTGGCTATTGTTGTGAGCTAATATAAATACATATTGTGTTTTCGCTGTAAAACATTTTAAAAATCGGAAATGATGGCTGGATTCACAAGATGTTTATCTTTCATCTGCTGTATTGGACTTGTGATTTCATGAAAATTATATTATATGATATCCCTGTTCCGTTAGGCTAGGCTATGCCAGTCAGCTTTTTTTGATGAGGAGGATCCCGGATCCGGGAGGGTGATGAAGTAGAGGTTATTAACTAGCCTGATAAGTCAAACATGTCTGATATGAACATTGGCATAAACCCTCTACATACTTGAGTTTCTCCAGTCTGCAGTGTGGATCCTCCAGTCCATCAGAGAGCAGTCTGACTCCTGAGTCTCCTGGGTGATTGTAGCTCAGGTCCAGCTCTCTCAGGTGTGAGGGGTTTGACTTCAGAGTTGAGACTAGAGAAGCACAGCCTTCCTCTGTGACTAGACAGCCTGACAGCCTGCAAAGAGTCAAATCATATTAAAACCACACTGCTATTCTTTAATGGTGAAAATAGTGGCAGTATATTTTTCTAAATGTTCAGATAATCATTGTCCTGAAACCTGCCATAKCTATTCATAATTGGATGTGTCATTATTTGAAATGATTAGAAATGACAAATTATCGAAGTATTGTCTGCAGATAGAAAAATGTATCGCACAAATAATTGAGTAGACTGATCAGACCAGTTTAAAAAGCAGTATCAGTCAAAATACAGAAATTTATGTATCAGATTTAGATTGTATTGAGTATACAGTCCACACCATATCTATTTCGACAGTGAAGCTAACATTTTAAATGTCTCTATAGTATTCTGTATTCTGACTAATTCACTTACAGTGTATTAAAGTAGTCCAAAGTTAAGTATTTGGTTCTATATTCTTCATCACATTGACTACATCAAGCCTGTGACTGCCATGATTGAGAAAGATCATGAATGAATCATGAATAATAATGAGTGAGGAAAGTTAGAGGCTACAACAAAACATGCTAACCTCTAAACATGACCATTAACAGAGGCTACAACAAAACATGCTAACCTCTCACCATTAACCTCAAATAAAAGGTGACATTATGTACTGTCACCTAATTTGAAACATCACAAATCCAAAATGCTGGAGCATAGCACCAAATGTAACTGTAAGCTTCACTGTCCAAACACATATGGTGTGGACTAGGTGTGCCTTGTAAACACATGTGGATCTGGTGAACAGTGTCCACTTGTTGACCAACTACAGGAATACTGACCTCAGAGTCTCCAGTTTACAGTGGGGATTCCCCAGTCCACCAGAGAGCAGCTCCACTCCTGAATCCTTCAGGTCATTGTTATTCAGGTCCAGCTCTCTCATGTGTGAGGGGTTTGACTTCAGAACTGAGACCAGAGAAGCACAGCCTTCCTCTGACTCCACAGCCTGACAGCCTGACAAAGCGATCATCATGATTTCACAAACACACTGTTAATTATTGAGTAGTGTAGAAGGACAATGGCAGATGCATTTGGTTTATTCTCGCAAACAACATATAGATTCACCTTTTGTCTCCAAGAATTGTATGGTCATATTGTTATACTAATGTGAACATCAATGCATTTATTCGATATGTTATTCAATATAATATTATAATACATATTTTTCCCTAAACTGAATATTTCTTCCTGATGATTACATTTACATTTACATTTAAGTCATTTAGCAGACGCTCTTATCCAGAGCGACTTACAAGTTGGATTAGTTCTTATATATTATTTAATTTACTCACAGAACAGCTCTGGAGGCTTTGACCACTGGCAGCAGCCTCAGAAGACCTTCCTCTGATTTGGAGTATTTCTTCATGTCAAACACATCCAGCTCCTTTTCTGAAGTCAGCAACACAAAGACCATAGCTGACCACTGTGCATGTTACAGTTCTTCTTCTGAGGGACTTCCTGATCTCAGGTAGCTTTGGATCTCCTCCACTAGAGAATGGTCATTCAGTTCATTCAGACAGTGGAACAGATTGATGCTCCTCTCTGGAGAAAGATTCTCCCTGATCTTCTTCTTGATGTACTTGACTGTTTCTTCATGGCTCTGTGAACTTCTTCTTCTCTTTGTCCGTAGACCTCGTAAGTGCTTCTGATTGGACTCCAGTGAGAGGCCCAGAAGGAAGCGGAGGAAAAGGTCGAGGTTTCCCGTCTAACTTTGTAAGGCTTTATCCACAGCACTCTTGTAGAAAGTAACTTCAGGCTTGTCTCTGAACAGCAAAGTAAATATACTGGACTTTGTTTGCAGGTTGTGTCCATTAGATTCTCATTGTTGTTGATGAATGAGAGGATCACATATACAGCAGCCAGAAACTCCTGAATGCTCAGATGAACAAAGCAGTACACCGTGTCCTGGTACAGCACACATTCCTCTTTAAAGAGCTGTGTGCACAATCCTGAGTACACTGAGGCTTCATTGACATCAATGCAAGCCTCTTTCAGGTCTTCTTCATAGAATATCAGATTGCCATTCACAAGCTGTTGAAAAGCCAGTTTTCCCAGTGACAGAATGCTCTCTTTATTCCAGTGTGGACCTGTCTCTTCGTTCCCTAGATACTTTTCATTCTTCTGTTTGGTATGAAACACCACAAGGTGTGTGTACATCTCAGTCAGAGTCTTGGGCATCTCTTCTCTCTTATGTTTCAGCATGTGTTCAAGGACTGTTGCAGAAATCCAACAGAATACTGGAATGTGGGCCATGATGTGGAGGCTCCTTGATGTCTTTATGTGTGAGATGATTCTGCTGGCCATGTCCTCATCACTGAATCTCTTCCTGAAGTAATCCTCCTTCTGTGGGTCATTGAACCCTCGTACCTCTGTGACTGGTCAACACACCTTGAAGGGATCTTATTGGCTGCTGCAGGTCGGGTAGTTATCCAGAGGAGAGCAGAGGGAAGCAGATTTCCCTTGATGAGATTTGTCAGCAGAACATCCACTGATGTTGACTCTGTGATATCACAACAGATCTTGTTATTCTGGAAGTCTAGGGCAGTCGACACTCATCCAGACCATCAAAGATGAACAGAACTTCATACTTGTCGTAGTTGGAGATTCTTGATTGTTCGCTTTCCATTGCGAAGCGATTAAGTTCAATCAAAGTGTGTTTGTCCCCTTTTATCAAATTCAGCTCCCGGAAGGGAAATGAATACAAATTGGATATCCTGATTTGCTTTTCCTTCAGCCCAGTCCAGAATGAACTTCTGCACAGAGACTGTTTTTCCAATGCCAGCGATTCCCTTTGTCAGCACAGTTCTGATTGTAACGGCAGCCTTCCTCCTCTTCACGAGAAGAGAGGGTGTAACAGGGATCGGACCAACACGCATCGTAGCCAGTGCTCAACATGTTTAATAAAACGAAATGTGAACACTTACAACGATACAAAATAACAAAATGTGGCAAACCGATACAGCCCTATCTGGTGCAGAGAAAACACAAAGACAGGAAACAACCACCCACAAACCCCAACACAAAACAAGCCACCTATATATGATTCCCAATCAGACACAACACAAAACACCTGCCTCTGATTGAGAACCATATTAGGCCAAACATAGAAACAGACAAACTAGACACACAACATAGAATACCCACCCAGCTCACGTCCTGACCAACACTAAAACAAGCAAAACACACAAGAACTATGGTCAGAACGTGACACTGATGTGCTTTTCTTGTCCAGTTATTAAGGGTTTGAAGATGTCGTTACATTTGATTGCATTCTCTGGTCTTGCTTGTTTCCTGGTTGTTGTCTCAATCTGTCTCAGCTCATGTTCATTATTKACCTCTCCTGTTCCACCCTCTGTGATGTAGAGCTCTGTGTAGATCTTATTGAGAAGTGTTGGGTTTCCTTGTTTAGCGATTCCCTCAAATACACATTGAAACTTCTTCTTTAGATTAGATTTAGAGTTCACGTTGGCAAAGCTCATCTGAATCTAGAAATAACACAGAGGATATTAATTTTACGTCTGTTTTATTGCCTTCTGTATTGTAAGACTGTGTTATAAAGTTTAAATTATAAACATTTCTTCTCTTAACTGACTGTATAAATGTGTTAATGTTTTCATAATGCATTACAGACTGTTGTGACTGATTATATTATTATTGATGCTATTATTATTGTTGTCTCTCCTCTCTTTCTCTCAATTCAATGTACTTAAAATATTTCTCTACTCACTAAAACGTTGTGTTTAATCAAATTTAAATTGTGGCCCATTTGGGATCATGTGACACTTATAGTTTGAGTAAAGGCAGCTGTAACATTGTAAGTAACTGTACTCTACTATACTAGTGCAGCAGGTTTCCACAACACTGTAGAGTAATGATAACTAATAAGGCTTTACAGTGCATTGGGCAGAAGCTCTAACGTTGTAAGTAACTATACTCTAGTATACTAGTGCAGCGAGTTTCCACAACACTGTAGAGTAATGATAACTATCAAGAGTTTACTGTGCATAGAGCAGAAGCTCTAACGTTGTAAGTAACTATACTTGTCACGCCCTGGCCTTAGTTATCTTTGTTTTCTGTATTATTTTAGTTAGGTCAGGGTGTGACATGGGGGATGTTTGTGTGTTTTTGTCTAGTCGAGGGTGTTTGTATTGTATAGGGGGTTTTGTAGAGTGTATGGGGTTGTGTTCAGTGTAGGTGTTTAGGAA
The DNA here is from genome assembly GCF_002910315.2 of Salvelinus sp. IW2-2015. Lineage (NCBI taxonomy): Eukaryota > Metazoa > Chordata > Actinopteri > Salmoniformes > Salmonidae > Salvelinus > Salvelinus sp. IW2-2015. Next base: position 60,301 of record NW_019943918.1, read on the forward strand.
AGTCTATGGTTGCCTGGTTTGGTTCTCAATCAGAGACAGCTGTCTATTGTTGTCTCTGATTGGGAGCCATTATTAAGGCAGCCATAGGCATTAGGCTGGTTGTGGGTAATTGTCTATGTTTAACGTTAGTAGCTTGTGTGTGCACTTTCGTTTGTAGCTTCACGGTCGTTTATTGTTTTGTAAAAGTGTTTTGTTCGTGTTCATCTTCTCTCATTAAAAAGGAAGATGTATTCATATCACGCTGCGCCTTGGTCCTGTCTTCCACAGAAAGACGATCGTGACAATACTAGTATACTAGTGCAGCGAGTTTCCACAACACTGTAGAGTAATGATAACTAATAAGGGTTTACTGTGCATAGGGCAGAAGCTCTAACATTGTAAGTGACTGTACTCTAGTATACTAGTGCAGCGAGTTTCCACAATACTGTAGAGTAATGATAACTAATAAGGGTTTACTGTGCGTAGGGCAGAAGCTCTAACGTTGTAAGTGACTGTACTCGACTATACTAGTGCAGCGGGTTTCCACAACACTGTAGAGTAATGATAACTAATAAGGCTTTACAGTGCATAGGGCAGAAGTTGTAACGTTGTAAGGGCTGTGTAGTTCACTATAGAGAACAGGACCTATAGGGATGTGTAGTTCACTATAGAGAACAGGGTCTATAGGGCTGTGTAGTTCACTATAGAGAACAGGGCCTATAGGGCTGTGTAGTTCACTATAGAGAACAGGGCCTATAGGGATGTGTAGTTCACTATAGAGAACAGGGGCCTATTGGCTGTGTAGTTCACTATAGAGAACAGGGCCATAGGGCTGTGTAGTTCACTATGAGAACAGGGTCCTATGGGCTGTGTAGTTCACTATAGAGAACAGGGCCATAGGGCTGTGTAGTTCACTATAGAGAACAGGGTCCATAGGGCTGTGTAGTTCACTATAGAGAACAGGGTCATAGGGCTGTGTAGTTCACTATAGAGAACAGGGTCCATAGGGCTGTGTAGTTCACTATAGAGAACAGGTCATAGGGCTGTGTAGTTCACTATAGAGAACAGGGTTATAGGCTGTGTAGTTCACTATAGAGAACAGGGTCATAGGGCTGTGTAGTTCACTATAGAGAACAGGGTCTACTAGGGCTGTGTAGTTCACTATAGAGAACAGGGTCATAGGGCTGTGTAGTTCACTATAGAGAACAGGGTCATAGGGCTGTGTAGTTCACTATAGAGGACAGGGTCTTATAGGGCTGTGTAGTTCACTATAGAGAACAGGGTCTACAGGGCTGTGTAGTTCACTATAGAGAACAGGGCCCATTGGGCTGTGTAGTTCACTATAGAGAACATCGTCCATTTGAGGAGGCAGACTGAGTGTTATCCAGTGTTCTCAATTCAATTCAATTCAAGGGGCTTTATTGTCACGGGAAACATATGTTAACATTGCCAAAGCAAGAGAAGTAGATAATATACAAAAATGAAATGAACAATACAAATGAACAGTAAACATTACACTCACAAAAGTTCCAAAAGAATAAAGGCATTTCAATTGTCATATTACATCTATATACGGTGTTGTAATGATTTGCAAATAGTTAAAGTACAAACGCAAAAATAAATAACAGAAATATGGGCTGTATTTCCAATGGTGTTTGTTCTTCACTGGTTGACCTTTTCTTGTGGCAACAGGTCATAAATATTGCTGCTGTGATGGCACGCTGGTGTATTTCACCCAGTAGATATGGGAGTTTATCAAACTCGGGTTTGTTTTCAAATTCTTTGTGGATCTGTGTAATCTGAGGGAAATATGTGTCTATAATATGGTCATACACTGGGCAGGAAGTTAGGAAGTACAGCTTAGTTTTCACCTCATTTTGTGGGCAGTGTGCACATAGCCTGTCTTCTTTTGAGAGCCAGGTCTGCCTACGGCGGTCTTTCTCAATAGCAAGTCTATGCTCACTGAGTCTGTACATAGTCAAAGCTTTCCTTAAGTTTGGGTCAGTCACCGTGGTCAGTTATTCTGCCACTGTGTACTCTCTGTTTAGGGCCAAATAACATTCTAGTTTCCTAGAATGTTTTTTTGTTAATTATTTCCATTGTGTGAAGTAATTATCTTTTTGTTTTCTCATGATTTGGTTGGGTCTAATTATGTTGCTGTCCTGGGGCTCTGTGGGGTCTGTTTGTGTATGTGAACAGAGCCCCAGGACCAGCTTGCTTAGGGGACTCTTCTCCAGGTTCATCTCTCTGTAGGTGATGGCTTTGTTATGGAAGGTGGGGAATCGCTTCCTTTTAGGTGGTTGTAGAATTTAACGTCTCTTTTCCGGATTTTGATAAATTAGCGGGTATTGGCCTAATTCTGCTCCGCATGCATTATTTGGTGTTTTACGTTGTAAACGGAGGATCTTTTTTTGTAGAATTCTGCACGCAGAGTCTCAATTTGGTGTTTGTCCCATTTTGTGAATTCTTGGTTGGTGAGCGGACCCCAGAGATCACAACCATAAAGGGCAATGGGTTCTATAACTGATTCAAGTATTTTTAGACAGATCCTAATTGGTATGTCAAATTTTATGTTCCTTTTGATGGCCCTTCTTGCCTTGTCTCTCAGATCGTTCACAGCTTTGTGGAAGTTACCTGTGGCGCAGATGTTTAGGCCGAGGTATGTATAGTTTTTTGTGTGCTCTAGAGCAACGGTGTCTAGATGGAATTTGTATTTGTGGTCCTGGCGACTGGATCTTTTTTGGAACACCATTATTTTGATTTTACTGAGATTTACTGTCAGGGCCCGGGTCTGAACGAATCTGTGCAGAAGATCTCTCTTTCTCTCTCGCCTGTCAAATTGAATCAACACATTCCGCAGCTACTTGACGAGGACACTAGGTGTTATGTGTTGATAAATACACCTTTTACTTCTCTAGAACTTGTAAAGTACAAATGTTTTTTTCCCACTATTATGACTGATGGGATTAAATGTGTTAAGGCTGCTACAATATCATTGAGTTACACAGCTACTTTAGCTGTACTTTAGCTACAGCTTTTAAATGTTATAAAACATCATTCAACATGAGGCAGACAGCTCTTACTTTTCTCCTGTGTGTCAGCAAGCTACTTCTGGTTCATTTTCCTCTGGACATGCATATCAGGACCACTGAAAATGGAGAGTACACACAACCAGGGAGGGAACGTTGTGTTTGTTTAATATTGCTTTAGGACTATGAAAATGGACAAAAGGATTAGCCTATGGTTTTTGAAGAAAAAAAAAAAAGGGAAATGGCCCTTGAATGTTTTGGTACCTATTGGAGAGCTCTTCTTTGTCTACAGGCTGTTACTTTGGCAGATAATGCCACCTATCAATATAAATACATATATTTTTTTATAATTAACTAAATGCATTGTCACATTCATCAACTAGCATCGACCCACTCTACCTTCTCACGCTAGTAGTCAACTCAGCCCCGCCAAAAAGCTTGAGTCGTTAATCTGCCTTCTCGAACAAGCGAGGGGCATGTTGAGGTAAATTTACTAACCGGGAGGGTTGCATGATGTAATTTATTGGCGGGCTGGAAGACACACTCTTGTCTTTTCTATTCCGAGGTTGTTTACTCGCAATATCAGATATTACGATTACATTTTGTAATGCATGTATACTAAGGTTGAGGTTCTGACTAGTGATAATTTACCCATGGTTCAATACCTGCTATAGTCACAACTTTTTTGCTCTTCCAAAAGCAACACAGCCCTAATACAAGATATATAGCTAACTAAAGTAATGAGTGGCCATTTTAGAAAATTCATGGGACATATAGTCTGTGGTTGCATGCTATTTTATGTCAATCATATTGCTGCTTGTAGCCTATAACTGATGCTTCATGGTCTTTTGCTGCCATCTATTGTAAATATTTAGCAATTACAAGTTATTAATTAACTTACATACATTGGTGAGGCAGCTGCGAATTTAAAAAAATGTAATGTGTCCAGCCTACTTGAGGGACCCCGAAAATAATATTCAAAAGATTGTTCCATGGACACAGAGGGGTTAAACACTAAAGTTACCGTCCATCTAACGTTAATAAAGAAAGGAGAACTGGACAGAGGTAGCCAGCATCCATTTCTCTCTCTCTCTCTCTCTCTCTTCCACACCTGCTGTCTCAACCTCTGAATGCTCGGCTATGAAAAGCCAACTGACATTTACTCCTGAGGTGCTGACCTGTTGACAATCTATAACCACTGTGATTATTATTTGACCCTGCTGGTCATCTATGAACGTTTGAACATCTTGAAGAACGATCTGGCCTTAGTGGCCATGTACTCTCATAATCTCCACCCGGCACAGCCAGAAGAGGACTGGCCACCCCTCAGAGTCTGGTTCCTCTCTTCCCAGCACAGCCAGAAGAGGACTGGCCACTCATCAGAGCCTGGTTCCTCTCTAGATTTATTTCTAGGTTCCTGCCTTTCCAGGGAGTTTTTCCTAGCCACCGTGCTTCAACATCCGAACATGATCTGTTCAGCACTGTCACGTTTGTCGTTTGGATGAAGAGAGGAGGACCAAGGCGCAGCGTGATAAGAATACATTCTTCTATTTATTTAACGAAACGAAGAACACTTAAACAAACTATGCAAAACAACAAACGAAGCCGACTGGCGGGCGGCTCTGGCGGGTCCTGACTGACGGACGGCTCTAGCGGCTCCTGACTGACGGACGGCTCTAGCGGCTCCTGACTGACGGACGGCTCTAGCGGCTCAGGACAGACGGGCGGCTCTGACAGCTCAGGACAGACGGGGTGCTCAGGCGGCGCTGGACAGACGGGCAGCTCAGGCAGCGCTGGACTGACGGGCAGCTCAGGCGTGGCTGGACAGACGGGAGCATGAACAGGGCATACTGGACCCTGGAGGCGCACAGTAGGCCTGGTGCGTGGTGCCGGAACTGGTGGTACAGGGCTGGGGACACGCACCACAAGGCGAGTGCGGGGAGAAGGAACAGGACATACTAGACTGCCGAGGTGCACTATAAGCCTGGTGCGTGGTGCCAGWACTGGTGGTACCGGGCTGGGGACACGCACCTCAAGGCGAGTGCGAGGAGCAGRGACAGGGAGTACTGGACCCTGGAGACGCACTGGATGCCTGGTGCGTGGTATCGGCACTGGTGGTACCGGGCTGAGGACACGCTTCTCAGGGCGAGTGCGGGGAGGAGAAACAGGGCGTACAGGGCTCTGGAGACGCACAGGAAGCCTGGTGCGTGGTGTTGGCACTGGTGGTACTTGGCTGGGGACACGTACCTCAAGGCGAGTGCGGGGTGCTGGAACCGGAGGACTGGTGCGAGGGGCTGCCACAGGAGAGCTGGTGCGTGGGGCTGMCACAGGAGAGCTAGTATGTGGTGCTGCCACAGGAGGTGCAGGACTAGGGAGACGCACAGGAGGCCTGGTGCGTGGGACTTGCACTGTCATTACCAGACGGTTAGCACGCACCTCAGGACGAGTATGGAGAGCTGACTCAGGTAACATCAAATCCTGGACACGCTCCGTCGGGCGGATGTCGTGCCTCACGCACCAACACAGCAACTCTTTCCCCAACTTTCCCCATTAATTCCTTCACAGTCTCTGCTTCACTCCCCTTGCTCACCTCCAATTCCACCCCGACTGGCTCTGGTTCCATCTTCGGCTCCTCACGGTAAGCACGGGAAGTTGGCGCAGGTCTCCTACCTGAACTCGCCACACCCCCGTGTGTCTCCCCCCAATACATTTTTGGAGCTGCCTCTCGGCTTTCGCTGCCTCCAGCTCTGCCTTGGGGCGGCGATATTCACCCGGCTGTTCCCATGGTCCCTTACCGTCTAATATTTCCTCCCAAGTCCATTGCTCCACAAAGCTCTGTTCCTTCCTTTCACGCTGCCTGGTCCGGTTGTGGTGGGTTATTCTGTCACGTTCGTCGTTTGGATGAAGAGAGGAGGACCAAGGCGCAGCATGATAAGAATACATTCTTCTTTTTATTTAACGAAACGAAGATCACTTAAACAAACTATGCAAAACAACAAACGAACGTGAAGCTATATATTAAACAAGTGCAGATACAGGCAACTTACATATAGACAATAACCCACGAAATCCCTAAAGAATATGGCTGCCTAAATATGGTTCCCAATCAGAGACAATGATAAACAGCTGCCTCTAATTGAGAACCAATCTAGGCCACCATAGACATACAAACACCTAGACTAGACAACACCCCATAAACATACAAAACCCCTAGACAAGACAAACACATAAATCCCCCATGTCACACCCTGACCTATCCAAAATAATAAAGAAAACAAAGATATCTAAGGCCAGGGCATGACAAGCACGAGACGACCGTTAGACCAAATGACGTGTTTCTACCAAGGAGCTTAAAATCAAATCAAATCGTATTTCTCACATAAGCCGAATACAACAGTTGTACACTTTACTGTGAAATGCTTACTTAAAATAAAATAACAACAATGAGACTATAAGGAGTACCAGTACTGAGTCAATGTGCAGGGGTACCAGGTAGTTGAGGTAATAATGAGACTATAAGGAGTACCAGTACCGAGTCAATGTGCAGGGGTACCAGGTAGTTGAGGTAATAATGAGACTATAAGGAGTACCAGTACTGAGTCCATGTGCAGGGTACCAGGTAGTTGAGGTAATAATGAGACTATAAGGAGTACCAGTACTGAGTCAATGTGCAGGGGTACCAGGTAGTTGAGGTAATAATGAGACTATAGTTGAGGTAATATGTACATGTAGGTTGGGGTAAAAGTGACTAGGCAATCAGGATAGAGATTACATCTCCTCATCCAGGGAGTTCAAACACTGTAATGAAACTCAGGGAGAAAAAGGTGTAGATAAACGCACAGAGCGCAGCAGGTGCTTATTTCGCAGAAGGCAGGTTTCGTGGTCACAGGCAGGCAATGGTCATACACAGGTAGGCAAACAGGCAGGTGAATCAAAACTAGGACAGAAGGCTATAACAGGTTCTGACAAACGAGCTAGGAAAAGGCTTAGTAGAGTCAAAACGAACAATACCTCATAAAGGCACAAACAGAATGAACTGAACTAAATAAGGAGCTGATGAGACCAGGTGAGTAACTAACACAGGTGAAATCAATGAACAAAAATGAAAGTCAGGGTTACGTTCCAGAACACAAAGAAACAGGGCTACGTTCCAGAACACAAAGAAACAGGGATACGTTCCAGAACACAAAGGAACAGGGCTACGTTCCAGAACACAAAGAAACAGGGCTACGTTCCAGAACACAAAGAAACAGGGCTACGTTCCAGAACACAAAGAAACAGGGTCGGTCCAGAACACGAAGAAACAGGGCTACGTTCCAGAACACAAAAGAAAACAGGGCTATGTTCCAGAACACAAGAAACAGGGCTACGTTCCAGAACATAAGACAAACAGGTTGATTAAGAATATAAATGCAGAACCTTAAATACAGAACACACACACAACACACACACACACACCACACACACACACACACACACACACACACCACACACACACACAACACACACACACACACAACACACACACAACACCACCCACACACATGTAACGGATGTGAAAGGCTAGCTAGTTAGCGGGTACGCGCTACTAACATTTCAATCAGTTACGTCACTTGCTCTGAGACTTAAGTTGGTTGCCCCTTGCTCTGCAAGGGCCGCGGCTTTTGTGGAGCGATGGTAACGACGCTTCGTGTGGTGTCAGTTGTTGATGTGTGCAGAGGGTCCCTGGTTCGCGCCCGTGTCGGGGCGAGGGGACGGCTAAAGTTATACTGTTACATTGATGCTGTTGACCCGGATCACTGGTTGCTGCGGAAAAGGAGGTGAAAGGGGGGTGAGTGTAACGGATGTGAAATGGCTAGTATTAGCGGGTACGCGCTACTAACATTTCAATCAGTTACGTCACTTGCGCTGAGACTTAAGTAGGGTTGCCCTTGCTCTGCAAGGCCGCGGCTTTTGTGGAGCAGTGGGTAACGACGCTTCGTGGGTGTCAGTTGTTGATGTGTGCAGAGGGTCCCTGGTTCGCGCCCGTGTCGGGGCGGGGGGACGGTCTAAAGTTATACTGTTACATTGTGCTGTTGACCCGGATCACTGGTTGCTGCGGAAAAGGAGGAGGTTGAAAGGGGGGTGAGTGTAACGGATGTGAAATGGCTAGCTAGTTAGCGGGTACGCGCTACTAACATTTCAATCAGTCTTCACTTGCTCTGAGACTTAAGTAGGGTTGCCCCTGCTCTGCAAGGGCCGCGGCTTTTGTGGAGCGATGGGTAACGACGCTTCGTGGGTGTCAGTTGTTGATGTGTGCAGAGGGTCCCTGGTTCGCGCCCGTGTCGGGCGAGGGACGGTCTAAAGTTATACTGTTACACACACACACACCACACCACACACAGGGAGGAATGTTGTGTTTGATTATTTATGTTTTAGGACTATGAGAATGGACAAAAGGATTAGCCTATGGATTATGAAACAACCAAAATAAATGGTGAAATGGGAGAGGAGAAATGACTAGAGACAGTGTTATTTAACTCACTGACCCATGACCCATGAGTTCTTCTTACCTTTGGTCAGTAGAAAAGTCTCCCTCTCTAACACTGTAGGATGCCCATAGACTGGTCACTCTTCATGGACACACAGTGGGTACAGGGATGCTGGTCTTTGCTTGATTGGTCTTCACACACAACAGAGACAAACATTTCATCTCATCTACTCTGAGCTCAGATGGGGAAACATAAGTAGAGTTTCATTCCAACGCTATATATCACTTTTCAAATGTGGGAAATTGTATTTTATTGTTTAAAGAAAATTATAACCACTACAAGGTTTAGAAAGGCTTCTAAAGTGTGTAATATTCCACTTAAAAATGTCAGAATTGATTTAATGAAAAATGGATAACTCCTACAATAAATGTCCCTTAATTATAATCCACATGAAAATGATATTGCTGTTATTTTCCTGCTGTGAGAACTGGGTCAAATTAAGATATGGCATCTGTAAGTGCATTCATTTAAGATATTTAGGTGAGACTCACATATCACAGTCAGTATACAGGATACCAACATTACGTTACTGCTAAACAATGGATATATAGATATCTAGGTGAGACAACACATATCACAGTCAGATTACAGGATACAACCAGTACATCCTGCTTAAACATGATATATAGATATCTAGGTGAGACAACCACATATCACAGTCAAGTTAACAGGTAACAACATTACATTCCTGATAACAATGGAATATTATATCTAGATGAGACAATCACATATCACAGTCAGATACACAGGATACCAACATTCCTGAAACAATGGATATATAGAATTCTAGGTGAGACAACCACATATCACAGTCAAATATACAGGATACCAACATTCCATTCCTGCTTAACAATGGATATTCACATTTGCAATACATATAAAAACTCATACACATCTAAAATCATTAGTAAAAATCTGAGAACAGTAATATTGAAGTATCCATAAGCAATCATTTCTGATTAAAAAACGTTTGAGAGATATATATCTTAATTCTTAAACAAAAGTTCAGCTCACCTTTCAGCTTTGGTCTCATGTTCCCCAGAAAGACCGTTTTAGGCAGTGCCCCCCTTCTCTCTCCCCAGAGAGACTCATTTTAGAGCACTGACCCCTGAACAGAGATCCAACATGTTGGTTGTGGTTAACCCAGTGACAACTAAACAGAGATCCAACATGTTGGTTGTGTTAACACAGTACAACTAAACAGAGATCCAACATGTGGTTGTGGTTAACACCGTGACAACTAACAGAGATCCAACATGTTGTTGGTTAACACAGGACAATATATAGAATGTCAATTGTTCTCATTTATTCATTAACTCTAGAAATAAATAACACATAGGCTACCAGTAGCAGGACTCATCACCTTCAAATCAGTTTCATTCTAAATAACTGACATGTAGCGAAATTTTCCAAAAATTTCCTACGGAGACGATAGTTGTTCATCATAAAAGGATATTTAAAAAACATTTCCTACGGAGACCATCAGGTTGTTATAATATAAAGGATATTTAAAAACATTTCCTACGGAGACCATCAGGTTGTTCATCAATATAAAGGATATTTAAAAACATTTCCTCGGAGACCTCAGGTTGTTCAGCAATATAAAGATATTTAAAAACATTTCCTCTGGAGACCATCAGGTTGTTCATCAATATAAAGGATATTTAAAACATTTCCTACCATCCGGTCTCCTATGGAGCCATCAGTTGTCATCATATAAAGGATATTTTAAACATTTCTACAGAGACCATCCGGTCTCATGCAAAAGGTTATAAAATTCAGATCCTGTAGAGAGATTGTATTTGGTTTGGGGAGGCGAGATAACATTGAATTCCCCCAGTATTGAAAACAGGAAGGTAACTTTTACTTGGTACTCATCCCGGATCCGGGAGCACCCTCATCAGTAAAAGACTGACTAGCATAGCCTAGCATAGCGCCACAAGTAAATACTGCATCTAAATATCCTGAAATCACAAGTCCAAGACACCAGCATGAAAGATACATCTCTGTGAATCCAGCCATCATTTTCTGATTTTTTAATGTTTTACAGGGAGACACAATATGTATTTCTATTAGCTACCACATAGAAAAAGACACAACTTTTTTTACCACCATTTTTTTACTGCATAGGTAGCTATCCAAATTCGACCATAAAGATTATAATAGTACATACCAAGAAACAACTTCATCAGATGACAGTCTGATAACTATTTATTTGTATAGCTATGTTTGTTTAGAAAAATGGCATATTTCAGGTATAAATCATGTTTTACATTGCAGCCACCATCACAACTCTCACCAGCAACTAGAATAACTACAGAAGAGCAACGTGAATTACCTAAATACTCATCATAAACAATTTCTGAAAATACACAGTGTTACAGCAAATGAAGACAAAGATCTGTGAATCCAGCCAATATTTCAGATCTTTTTAAGTGTTTACAGCGAAACACAATATCGCATTATATTAGCTTACTACAATAGCCAACCACACAACAGCATTGATTCAAGCCAACAAATGCGATAACGATAAACCAGCAAAATATATAAATATATTCACTAAACCTTCTCAAACTTCTTCAGATGACAGTCCTATAACATCAAATTACACAATACATATATGGTTTGTCTTGAAAATGTGCATATTTAGCGGCACAAATCGTGGTTATACAATATGAATAGTCAAAATGCAAACAAAATGTCGGGAGAAATCTTGGGAGAGGCACCTAATTAATCAATAACTAATCTATAACTTGACTAAAAAATACAGGTTGGACAGCAAATGAAGATACATTAGTTCTTAATCAACCGCTGTGTTAGATTTTTTATTAACGTTACTACGCATACAGCGTGCGTTAAAGCAGACCGCACCGAAATTAATGGCGGAATATAGATTGTAACATTTTCAACAGAACAACGAATTAACATCATAAATAGTTCTTACTATTTGATGAGCTTCCATCAGAATCTTGTGCAAGTTGTCTTTGTCCAGAATATCGTTCCTCGGTTGTAGATGTCGTCTTCAATTTGGATTAGCAGCAAACATTAGCCATGTGGCGAAGACGTGTCCAACTCACCATAACGCAGCACAAATAAATACCGAAAATCGCAATATACTGATATAAACTGATATAACTCGGTTTAAATAACTACATATGATTTTTTTAACACTATATCGAATAAAATCAGAGCCGGATATATCTAACGCCACTATAACGAGCAGTTTCACGAATGCAATCCTGAGGTCTGTCTTTGCTGTCATGAGCGAACGTTGAAAAGACTGCACACCCGGTTCCAAGAGCATTTGTACGGCCTCAGATCTACCTAGACACCCCATTCCAATTCTCACTGCTACTGACATCTAGGGGGAATGCAGTGCATGTCGACCCATGTACATGCAAATTAATAAACTGATCCTACAGAAAGCTGGCCGATTTCAGATTTTCTCATTCCTAGCTTCTCGCTGCGCAAATGAGTCTCGTTTTACTCACAGTTTCTCGTCTCTTGAAACTGGAGATGTTTCTCTCCATAAGTAATAACAATATGATATCTGTGAGCAAAATTACGAGCAGTTATATTGGGAACGAATTTTTACAAAGTCGAATGGCGCCCCCTCATTGAGAAAAGGTTTAGTCCAAGTGTGCTAACTACAGTAGTGTTGCAAAATCCTTTACACCCACTCTCTCTTCCTCGCTAGTCAACTGTGCTATGCGTGTGCGCTCCTTAGATACATGTCAAAGAAACAACATTGTTTGGTCTCTCTGTAGATACATGTAAAAAGAGAAACATGTGGTTATAATAATAATGTAAAAATAACTCTGGTTTAGTAGAACATGCTCTGACCAACGAACATAGACGGTTTAATGTAGATACATGTAGAACCAACAGAAACAACCATGTGCGGCTTTAATGTCATCTCGAATCAACAGAAACAACATCGTTCATGTAGATACATGTGATACAACAACTTGTAATTAGATGTAATAACATGTGAGTTACATGTCAGATACAACAGACGCCTGTGTTTATGTTACATCCGTAGAAACAACAAACATGTTTTATGTACGATCATGGTAGATACAACAGAAACAAATGTGGTTTAAGTAGATACAGTGTAATACAAGCAGACCAACAACATGTGGTTTAATGTAGATACATGTGATACAACGAAACAATGTGTGTTTAATGTAGATACATGTAGAAAAAACAGACAACATGTGGTTAATGTAGATACATGTAGATACAACTTGAGAAACTTTAATGCGTAGTCCATGTCGATACAATAGAAATGTGCTTTATGTAGATAATGTAGAACAACAGAAACAACATTGTGTTAATGTAGATACATGTAGATACAACCGAAACAACATGTGGTTTAATGTGATACATGTAGAATACAACAGAAAACATGTGGTTTAATGTCACATGTAGATACAACAGAAACAACATATGTTTATGTAGATAATAGTATACAACAGAACAACAGTGGTTTAATGTAGATACAACACAACATGTGGTTTTAATGTAGATACAACAGAAACATGATGGTTTAATGTAGATACATGTAGCATACAAACAACATGTGGTTTAATGTAGAACATGTGATAAACACAGAACACAACATGTGGTTTAATGTACATTAATGTAGATACAACGAAAGCAACATGCGTTTAAGTAGTCACAGCAACTGTGTTCATGTAGTACGAGATACAACGAAACAACATGTGGTTTAATGTAGAAACATGTAAGTACAACAGAAACAGTTCGTGTTTAATGTAGATACAACAGAAACAATGGGTTTAATGTAGATACATGTAACTACACGAAGCAACATGTGGTTTATGTAGATACATGTAATACAACAGAAAAAATGTGGTTTAATGTAGAACATGTAGTACAACAGAACAGCATGCGGTTTAATGTAGATAACAGAACAACATGTGGGTTAATGTACGATTGAAACAACAGAACAACATGTGTGTTAATGTAGAAACATGTAGATACAACAGAAACAACATGTGTTTAATGTAGATACATGTGTACAACGCGATAAGTGTGTGTGGTTTAATGTAGATACACAGATAGACACGATTGGGTATGTTAGTACATGTATACAACAGAAACAACATGTGGGTGTGTAATACATGTAGATACAACAAAACCACATGGGTTTATAGATACATTTAACAGAACACACATGTGGTTTAATGTAACAACGAAAAATGTCGTTAATGTAGAACATGTAGATCAACAGAACAAACATGTGGTGTGTATGTAGATACCATGTAGATACAACAGCAAAATGTGGTTTAATGTAGATACATGGATACAACAGAACAACATGTGGATTAATGTACGATACAACAGAAACAACATGTGGTTTAATGTAGATACATGTAGATACACAACGAAACAACATGCTGTTTTATGTAGAATACTATGTAGATACAACAGAAACAACATGTGGGTTTATGTTAGATACAACAGACAAACATGTGGTTTAAATGTAGTACAACAGAAACAACATGTGGTTTAATGTAGAAATTGATACAGAAACACATTGATTATGTAGAAACAACAGAACAACATGTGGTTTAATGTAGACATGATTAGAATACAACAGAAAACACCATGTTGGTTTAATGTAGATACATGTAGATACAACAGAAACAACATGTGGTTTAATGTAGATACACGTAGATACAACAGAAACAACATGTGTTATTCTCAACTTCTGTTTTAACAGAACAGAGACATTTTTGAGGTAAGGCTGGTGGGAAGAGTTACAGGAAGACGGGTTCATTTTATGGCTGAAATGGAATAAATAAATTAAGTGTTTGATACCGTTCTATCTATTCCATTCCAGTCTTTACACTGAGCCTGTCCTCCTAAAGCCTCTCCACCAGCCTCCTCTGGTTTGTATGTGAAAGTATTAGTAAAAACACATTTTAAAAGCAGTTATTTTCAAACACAAACAGATTGTGTGGGGAGCAATAAAATACCCTCCATTGGGCTAGAAACTCATTGCAGGTTTTTACTTTTATGTCACAGAGAATTTAGATTTTTTTTCTCACAAATATAGACATGGTTCAGTGCTGGAGAGAATGAACATGAGGTTGAAAAGTGACAGAATTGCCTTTTAACACTAGAATCAGTCCTGCTCCCTGACTTTTCCTAAATGTTTTTTATTTTACGCTTCTCATTTGTCCGAATTTTGAAATCACAAACAGAAAATTATTTAGAGCCTTTTCACCAGTTTTTTCCACACCTATTCCTAACTTAATCTGCCAAGAAAATAAGACAATGTGCTGTAGGACCTTGGTGTCCAACCAGCCACTAATGAGTCTCTCTTTTCTCACTGAATAAATGACAAATAGATGAATGGGCCATAATTGTGCACCTTACTTCACAATAGAAATTAAATTAGGCCTAAATGAATGATAAGAAGGGTGAAGAGGTTGATTTAATTTACAACAATAGTGTATTGATGAGTTTGTTTTATCCCTATTYATCAGCAGCAAATAATTTGACAACACCTCTTGCAGTTAATAATATTCTCTTTTATGTTTTACTTTCCACAAATAAACTGTTATGGGACTGTTTTATTGACTGTAACTCTAATACTAATCACATGTATTGTAAAGGGAAATGACAACATGCTGTGAGTTGAAATAGGCCTTTAGAATGATGTAAAACATGTCCTGGACTCTATCCAAGTTGATGAGTGGGAAACAAACGATACCAGTCAACCTTCACAACCGGCCCATCGACATTACTCCTAAACTATACCACAATTAATTTCACACAATAGGAGTTAGCCTGTAGACAAGATTACATTTACAATAATCTGATGAGTGACAATATTAGGCCTATCAGTTGTCAAATTGTACATGAAGAGATGGGAGCATCTTGTACATGAAGAGATGGGAGCATCTTGTAATTGACAGATGCAGTGAAAGGAGCATCTATTTATCAAATCCTCCTTCAGAGTCAAATGCAGGTAAAACAATTTTATTTCTATATAATACTGTATCTGAAAGAGCAGATTCTGCAGGTAAAACATTATGATTTCTATATAATACTGTATCTGAAAGAGCAGATTCTGCAGGTAATACATTGTGATTTCTTTATAGTCCTGTATCTGAAAGAGCAGATTCTGCAGGTAAAACATTGTGAATCTATATAGTACTGTATCTGAAAGAGCAGATTCTGCAGGTAAAACATTGTGGTCATTTCTTATATAGTACTATATCTGAAAGAGTATATTTGCAGATAAAACATTGTGATTTCTATATAGTCCTGTCACGTTTCACTGACCTTATTTCCTTTGTTTAGTCTTTGTTTAGTTGGTCAGGACGTGGGCTGGGTGGGCATTCTATGTTTTTGTGTTTCTATGTTGGGTTTGTTGTTGGCCTAATATGGTTCTCAATCAGAGGCAGGTGTTGTCATTGTCTCTGATTGGGAACCATATTAAGGTTGCCTGTTTTCACTGTTTGTTTTGTGGGTGATTGTTTCCTGTCTGTGTTCTGCACCAGATAGGAATGTTTTGGTTTTCACATTTATTGTTTTGTTGCTTGTAGTGTTCACGTTATTATCTTTATTAAATCATGTTGAACACTAGCCGCGCTGCGTTTTGGTCCTCTTCCTTTCATCCCAGAAGGAAAAGCCGTTACAAGTCCTGTATCTAAAAGAGCAGATTCTGCAGGTAAAACATTGTGGTTTCTATATAATACTGTATCTGAAAGAGCAGATTCTGCAGGTAAAACATTGTGTTTCTATATAATACAGTATCTGAAAGAGCAGATTCTGCAGGTAAAACATTGTGATACAGTATTATATAGAAATATCTGAAAGAGCAGATTCTGCAGGTAAAACATTGTGATTTCTATATAGTAATGTAACTGAAAGAGCAGATTCTGCAGGTAAAACATTGTGATTTCTATATAGTAATGTAACTGAAAGAGCAGATTCTGCAGGTAAAACATTGTCATTTTCTATATAGTACTGTATCTGAAAGAGCAAATTCTGCAGGTAAATACATTGTGATTTCTATATAGTACTATATCTGAAAGAGCATATTCTGCAGGTAAAACATTGTGATTTCTGTTTAGTACTGTATCTGAAAGAGCAGATTCTGCAGGTAAAACATTGTCATTTCTATATAGTACTGTATCTGAAAGAGCAGATTCTGCAGGTAAAACATTGTGGTTTCTATATAGTAATGATCTGAAAGAGCAGATTCTGCAGGTAAAACATTGTCATTTCTATATAGTCCTGATCTGAAAGAGCATATTCGCAGGTAATACATTGTGATTTCTATATAGTCCTGTATCTGAAAGAGCATATTCTGCAGGTAAACATTGTGATTTCTATATAGTCCTGTATCTGAAAGAGCAGATTCTGCAGGTAAAACATTGTAATCTATATAGTACTGTATCTGAAAAAGCAGATTCTGCAGGTTAAAACATTGTGATTTCTATATAGTACTGTATCTGAAAGAGCAGATTCTGCAGGTAAAACATTGTGATTTCTCTATAATACTGAATCTGAAAGAGCAGATTCTGCAGGTAAAACATTGTGTTTCTATAGAGTACTATATCTGAAAGAGCATATTCTGCAGGTAAAACATTGTCATTCTATATAGTACTGTATCTGAAAGAGCATATTCTGCAGGTAATACATTGTGATTTCTATATAGTACTGTATCTGAAAGAGCATATTCTGCAGGTAATACATTGTGATTTTCTATATAGTACTGTATCTGAAAGAGCAGATTCTGCAGGTAAAACATTGTTGATATATATAGTACTGTAACTGAAAGAGCAGATTCTGCAGGTAAAACATTGTGATTTCTATAGAGTACTATATCTGAAAGAGCGTATTCTGCAGGTAAACCATTGTGATTTCTGTTTAGTACTGTATCTGAAAGAGCAGATTCTGCAGGTAAAACATTGTCATTTCTATATAGTCCTGTATCTGAAAGAGCATATTCCGGCAGGTAATACATTGTGATTTCTATATAGTCCTGTATCTGAAAGAACAGATTCTGCAGGTAAAACATTGTGAATCTATATAGTACTGTATCTGAAAAAGCAGATTCTGCAGGTTAAACATCGTGATTTCTCTATAAACTGTATCTGAAAGAGCAGATTCTGCAGGTAAAACATTGTGTTTCTATGTAATACTGTATCTGAAAGAGCAGATTCTGCAGGTAAAACATTGTGGTTTCTATATCGTACTGTATCTGAAAGAGCAGGTTTTGCAGGTTCTCTTGACACTACCTTTGTCAAATAACTCTCAACATTCAGGAGGTGCAGGTTTATTTCCAAAGTTCACATTCTTCATATTCAACATCCGTGTGTCCATGTATTTATCACATGACCATTCTAGCAGCAGCATTGATCTGGCAACTAAGCAAAAACTAGTAACACAATCAAATTAAAATCTTATTTTCTGCCGTCAATGGATGAACGGCCAATAGAAACCAGATAGAAACTGATAGTGGTGCATGTGACTTCTGTTCTGGTTAGACGTCGAAACCAACTTGCTTATTGTCTTTCCATGTCTGGGGAAAGAGTCACCCGCTGGCCTTGTTTCATGTCTGAGACTGTGGTTTTGAGTCATGTGGAGTCTTACATGGGCAAAGGCGAAATGTGACCATGAACTTCTTCACATCAATTTCCCTGTCAGACAAGTTGATTGTAAAGAAGACTAGCCTGCTAGGAACAGTGAACACACAAAGAAGACTAGCCTGCTAGGAACAGTGAACACACAAAGAAGACTAGCTGCTAGGAACAGTAACACACAAAGAAGACTAGCCTGCTAGGAACAGTGAACACACAAAGAAGACTAGCCTGCTAGGAACAGTGAACACACAAAGAGCAGAAGAGCAAAACAACATATCTGCGGAGAGTGGTAAAGCAACGGTGTACAGATGTAAGATAAATAAAGTGTTTGCTTCTCTCAGCACCATGCACCCCACTGTTGCCACCGGCAGTGACCAGAAGAAGAGACAGTGACAGACTACAATCACAAAAAAGTATATACAGCATCTCTACCATATACAGACAGCCTTCCCATCTGACAAACACCAACTAGTATCCCCTTTTATGATCTAGCCAGTCATTACAGTATCTCTACCATATACAGACACCAACTAGTATCCCCTTTATGATCTAGCCAGGTCA
The DNA here is from genome assembly GCF_002910315.2 of Salvelinus sp. IW2-2015. Classification (NCBI taxonomy): domain Eukaryota; kingdom Metazoa; phylum Chordata; class Actinopteri; order Salmoniformes; family Salmonidae; genus Salvelinus; species Salvelinus sp. IW2-2015. The sequence goes on from NW_019943918.1 coordinate 79,027, forward strand.
TTACAGTATATAAAGTATCTCTACAATATACAGACACCAACTAGTATCCCTTTTATGATCTAGCCAACTCATTACAGTATATACAGTATCTCTACCATATACAAACAGCCTTCCATCTGCCAGACACCAACTAGTATCCCCATTTTTATTATATTATATTCATATTAGATGTCATATTAGACTCTGTAAAATGAGGTACTTGCCGCTGGCCTGTTGTGGTGTTCTACAATGTGCTTGACATGGCTGCTGTCAACACGTGTTGTACAAGCAATTCCTTGTCAAGACAGTCAGCAGGAGAGATTTCATGATGGATCTGGCATGTGAGCTTTGTGAGAACCACATGAACGCAGAGAAAGAAGCTACAGTCACCAAGCAGGCAGCAGGTCCGCTCTCCCTCTTCCCAAGCACCACAGCTCCAAGCAGGAGCAGGTCCTGCTCTCCTTCTTCACCAAGCACCACAGCTCCAAGCAGGCAGCAGGTCCTGCTCTCCCTCTTCCCTAAGCACCACAGCACCAAGCAGGCAGCAGGTCCTCTCTCCCTCTTCCCCAAGCACCACAGCACCAAGCAGGCAGCAGGTCCTGCTCTCCCTCTTCCCCAACCACCACAGCTGCAGGCAGCAGGTCCTGCTTTCCCTCTTCCCCAAGCACCACAGCTCCAAGCAGACAGCAGGTCCTGCTCTCCCTCTTCCCCAAGCACTACATCTCCCACTGGGGAGAAAGGAGACACAGTGTCAAGTCAGCAGGTCCTGCTCTCCTTCTTCCACAAGCACCACAGCTCCAAGCAGGCAGCAGGTCCTGCACCCCCTCTTCCATAAGCACCACAGCTCCAAGCAGGCAGCAAGTCCTGCTCTCCCTCTTCCCCAAGCACTACATCTCCCACTGGGGAGAAAGGAGACACAATGTCAAGTCGGCAGGTGCACACCGAACAAGGCCAATAAAAACAGTGTGCAGGGCAACCGATTTGACTTGTTTGTGGACCCAAAGCATAAAGAGAAGACACGATTGATTCATGTGTAAAGGCGCGGTACAGTGTCTGATACAATCAACAAATTATTGTTTTTACGTCTTGTCATCAATATATTTCCACAAATATTTATTTATGCAATTCATACTTTACAAATGTTCATTCACTGGTGCTTTTGTTAAGGAATACAGAATACATTTCACCTGGCTGGTTTTATTATTATTAGATATTTTATTGTTTCTAATTTGTMAAAAGAAGCTGTAACTGGACTTTATTAAGTACTAAAACTCTATTACTAATCAAATCTACAAATATAGTTGATCAAATGGATTACACTGTAATTTTTTTACTGTAAGGGAAACAGGCTGTAGGATGATCTATTTTCTACTTTGTAGAATTAACTATTGTTATTTTATATTGATATATTTCCACTAATTATTCTTCATGTAATTAATAATTTACAATAGTATGTTACACTATTTATTAAGTGTTTATTTATTAACAAACCATGTTTACACACCTTGCTGGTTGATATACATCTGATGCATAGTCTCCCTTCACAACATAGAAGCTTTTCAGTTTGTCTGTTTACCTGAACTGTGACATCAGTGATGCCTCTCACAGCGACAGATTCACCTGTGTAAGTCTTTAACACGAGGGGCGCTGGCTGAAGTGGAAGGTGTTTCAGTGTCTTTTTTCTGACACAAGAGATACAGCTGTCCCTGTGTTAGTCTCTATACACACCGGCTGTCCCTGTGTTAGTCTCTATACACACCGGCTGTCCCTGTGTTAGTCTCTATACACACCGGCTGTCCCTGTGTTAGTCTCTATACACACCGGCTGTCCCTCTAGGAGGGGGAGACATAGTATCCGTGCAGCACGCCAGGAAAAAGTCAGGATTTTCAGTGTGACTTCCTGGTCTGATGAGTCACTCACCTCAGTGTTCTCTTGCTCAACAGTGTGAACATGCCTATTTGTTTTTCGTTGGAATATCTGTCTCTTGTTTCAGTCTGTTTTCTCTGTTCTCTTTTTGTTTCTGGAGGCTTGTTCGATAAGGCCCTTTTTACCACAGTCTGGAAAATCCATGTCCTTACCTCAGCATCTAGACGCCTGATGTTCCCCTTTGCCACAGTGGAAGCATGAGCCTTGATTTCCCGTATCTGACTTTCAGTTGAATCTCTGTGCATTTTTTCTTTTTTGTGATCAAATGTTTATTTATTTTGAAGGAACACAGAACAAATAGCGGCAGGGATGTTTATATACCACTAGAGAAACAATACTGTTCAAATATACAGTACCAGTCAAAAGATTGGACACACCCACTCATTCACAGGTTTTTCTTTATTTTACTATTTTCTACATTGTAGAATAATAGTGAATACATRAAATAAAACTATGAAATAACACACATGGAATCACGTAGTGACCATTAAAAAAAAAAATCTAATCAAAATATATTTTATATTTGAGATTCTTCAAAGTTTGCCTTGATGACAGCTTTTCACACTCTTGGCATTATCTCAACCAGCTTCATGAGGTAGTCACCTGGAATGCATTTTAATGAACAGGTGTGCCTTGTTAAAAGTTACTTTGTGGAATTTCTTTGTATGTATAGTTAGATAAAAAGACATCATATGGTAAATTCAACTCACCTTCAAAATGCTCCATGATGAATAAAGAATTCTAGGTGTCTCTTTAGATGTCTTCAGGCCTTCTGGTCCTCTGTTGGCTGTTTTATTAAATTTATTTATTTAACCTTTATTTAACAAGGCAAGTCAGTTAGTAACAAATTCTTATTTACAATGACGACCTACCAAAAGGCAAAAGGCTTCCTGCGGGGACGGGGGCCTGGGATTAAAACAATATAAAAATGAATACAATATATATACAATACAAAACACACATCACAACAAGAGAGACACAACACTACATAAAGAGAAACCTAAGACAACAACATAGCAAGGCAGCAACACATGACAACACAGCATGGTGGCAATACAACATGACAACAACATGGTAGCAACACAACATGGTAGCAGCACAAAAACACGGTACAAACATTATTGGGTACAGTCAACAGCACAAAGGGCAAGAAGGTAGAGACAACAATACATCATACAAAGCTGCCACAACTGTCAGTAAGAGTGTCCATGATTGAGTCTTTGACTGAAGAGATTGAGATGAAACTGTCCAGTTTGAGTGTGTGTTACAGCTTGTTCCAGTCGCTAGCTGCAGAGAACTGAACAGAGGAACGACCCAGGGATGTGTGGGCTTTGGGGACCTTTAAGGGTAAATTACCATGAGACTGACAGTTATCTGCATGACAATCACCGGCTGACAAATTGTCAATACCGACACAGCCCTAGGTGACATCAATAATGGATCATAGCTTTCACCTGGATTCACCTGGTCAGTCTATGTCATGGAATAAACAGGTATTCCTAATGTTTTGTACACACAGTGTATATCATGTGCATATAATAAACACACTGCAACTGAGAAGGGAAGAGGGAGGGCAGCCAGGAAGGGAGGGGAAAAGAACAACAGATTTGTGTTTAGTTTGTAGGTGAACAAAACATGAAAAATACGTAGGCCCTCAAATTATGTGTCCTCAAATGTTGTGTAATCTAATAATCTCACATTAGCTGGTAGAATTGAAGAATGAAATTAATCATAGGGGTCTTATAACTTATTCCATTCAACAGGTCCATTGTTTTGTCTYATGTCTCTTTATATTCATGTAGACTGGGGGCCATGTAATCTGATTCATTATGATTGTTTTGTCTCATGTCTCTTTATATTCATGTAGCCTGTGGGCCATGTAATCTGATTCATTATGATTGTCTTATCTCATGTCTCTTTATATTCATGTAGCCTGGGGGCCATGTAATCTGATGCATTATGTCTAGGATCAGTCCCTCTTCTCCATGTAAATCTGTTCATGATCGATCAGGCCACCCTCTCCATTAATCTATCATTATATTAGGATCAGGTCCCCCTCTCTCCCACATGTAATCTGATCATTATATCGTAGGATCAGGTCCCTCCTCCTTCCTGTAATTGATTCATATTCATCTAGGATCAGGTCCCCCTCTCAAATGCTGAATCGATTATGATCTAGATGAGTCCCCTCTCCAGAATCTGATTCATTAGGATGCTGGATTCAGCGGCCACCCTCTCCATGTAATCTGATTCATTATGACTAGGATCAGGTCCCCCTCTCCATGTAATCTGATGCATTATGATTCTAGGATCAGGTCCCTCCTCTCCATTAATTGATTCATTATGATCTAGATCAGGTCCCCCCTCTCCATGTTAATCTGATTCATATGATCTAGATGAGGTCCCCTCTCCATGTAATCTGATTCATTATGATCTAGGATCAAGTCCCCCTCTCCAGTAATCTGATTCATTATGATCTAGATCAGTCCCTCTCTCCATTAATCTGATTCATATGATCTAGGATCAGGCTCCCTCTCGCCATGTAAGTCTGATCATGTATGATCTAGGTCAGTCCCCTGCTCCATGTAATCTGATTCATTATGATCTAGATCAGTCCCCCTCTCCATTTAATCTGATTCATTATGATCTAGATCAGGTCCCCTCTCCATGTAATCTGATTATTGATCTAGATCAGGTCCCCCCTCTCCATGTAATTGATTCATTATGATCTAGGATCAGGTCCCCCCTCTCCATGTAATCTGATTCATTATGATCTAGGATGAGTCCCCTCTCCATGTAATCTGAATCATTATGATCTAGATCAGTCCCCCTCTCCATGTAACTGATTCATTATGATCTAGGATCAGGTCCCTCTCTCCATGTAATCTGATTCATTATGATATAGATCAGGTCCCCCCTCTCCATGTATCTGATTCATTATGATCTAGATCAGGTCCCCCTCTCCATGTAATCTGAATCATTAATCTGGAATCAGTCCCCCTCCCATGTAATCTGATTCATTATGATTTTTGTCTCATGTCTCTTTATATTCATGTAGCCTGGGGGCCATGTAATCTGATTCATTATGATTGTTGTCTCATGTCTCTTTATATTCATGTAGCCTGGGGGCCATGTAATCTGATTCATATGATTGTTTTGTCCATGTCTCTTTATATTCATGTAGCCTGGGGCCATGTAATCTGATTCATTATGATTGTTTTGTCTCATGTCTCTTATATTCATGTAGCCTGGGGCCATGTAATCTGATTCATTATGATTGTTTGTCTCATGTCTCTTTATATTCATGTAGCCTGGGGGCCATGAATCTGATCATTATGATCTAGGATCAGTCCCTCCATCTCCATGTAATTTGATTCATTATGATCTAGATCAGGTCCCCTCTCCATGTAATCTGATCATTATGATCGGATGAGTCCCCTCTCATGTAAATCTGATCATTATGATCTAGATCAGCCCTCTCTCCATGTAATCTGATTCATTATGATCTCAGGATCAGGTCCCTCTCTCCATGTAATCTGATTCATTATGATCATAGGAGCAGTCCCCTCTCTCATTAATCTGATTCATATGATCTAGTCAGCCCCCTCTTCCACTGTAATCTGATTCATTATGATCTAGATCAGGTCCCCCTCTCCATGTAATCTGATTCATTATGATCTAGGAATCAGGTCCCCCTCTCCGTAATCTGATTCATTATAGTCTAGGATCAGTCCCCTCTCCATTATGATCATATGATCTAGTCAGTCCCCCTCTCCATGTAATCTGAATTCATTATGATCTAGATGACGGTCCCCTCTCCATTAATCTGATTCATTATTGATCTGAGGATCAGTCCCCCCTCTCCATGTAATCATGAATCATTATAATCTAGGATCAGGTCCCCTCTCCATGTAATCTGATTCATTATGATCTAGGAGAAGGTCCCCTCTCCATGTAATCTGATTCATTATGATCTAGGATCAGGTCCCCTCTCCATTAATCTGATTCATTATTGATCTAGGATCAGGCCCCCTCTCCATGTAACTGATTCATTATGGATCTAGGATCAGTCCCCTCTCCATGTAATCTGATTCATTATGATCTAGGATCAGGTCCCCTCTCCATGTAATCTGATTCATTATGATCTAGCGATCAGGTCCCCCTCTCCATGTAAATCTGATTCATATATCTAGGATCAGGTCCCCCTCTCCATGTAACTGATTCATTATGATTTTTGTCTCATGTCTCTTTATATTCATGTAGCCTGGGGGCCATGTAATCTGATTCATTATGATTGTTTTGTCTCATGTCTCTTTATATTCATGTAGCCTGGGGCCATGTAATCTGATTCATTATGATTGTTTTGTCTCATGTCTCTTTATATTCATGTAGCCTGGGGCCATGTAATCTGATTCATTATGATTGTTTTGTCTCATGTCTCTTTATATCATGTAGCCTGGGCCATGTAATCTGATTCATTATGATTGTTTTGTCTCATGTCTCTTTATATTCATGTAGCCTGGGGCCATGTAACTGAGCATGATGATTGATTTCAGTCCTCTTGCCATGTATGATCATTATGATCTTGATCAGGCCCCCTCTCCAGTAATCTTATTCATAGACTAGAGGAGGTCCCCTCTCCATGTAACGATTCATTAGATCTAGGATCAGGCCCCCTCCATGTAAGCTGATTCATATGATCTAGGATCAGTCCCTCTCTCCAGTAATCTGATTCAGTTATATCTAGGATCAGGCCCCCCTCTCCATGTAATCTGATCATTATGATTAGATCAGGTCTCCCTCTCATGGTAATCTGATTCATTATGATCAGAGATCAGGTCCCCCTCTCCATGTAATCTGATTCATTATATCTAGAATCAGGTCCCCCTCTCCATGTAATCTGATTCATTATGATCTAGGATCAGGTCCCCCTCTCCATGTAATTGATTCATTATTCTAGGATCAGGTCCCCCCTCTCCATTAATCGATTCATTATGATCTAGGATGAGGTCCCCTCTCCATGTAATCTGATTCATTATATCTAGGATCAGGCCCCCTCTCCATGAATATGAATCATTATGATCTGGATCAGGTCCCCTCTCCATGTAATCTGATCATTATGAATAGAATCAGGTCCCCCCTCTCCATGTAATCTGATTCATTATGATCTAGATCAGGTCTCCCTCTCCATTTAATCTGATTCATTATGATCTAGGATCAGTCCCCCTCTCCATGTAATCTGATTCATTATGATCTAGGATCAGTCCCCCTCTCCATGTAATCTGATTATTATGATCTAGATCAGGTCCCTCCTCTCCATGTAATCTGATCATATGATCTAGGAATCAGGTCCCCTCTCCATGTAATCGATTCATTATGATCTAGGATCAGGTCCCCTCTCCAGTATATCTGATTCATTATGATTGTTTGTCTCATGTCTCTTATATTCAGTAGCCCGGGCCATGTAATCTGATTCATTATGATGGTTGTCTCATTCTCATATCATGAGCCTGGGGCCAAGTAATCTGATCATTATGATGGTTTGTCTCATGTCTCTTTATATTCATGTAGCCTGGGCCATGTAATCTGATTCATTATGATTGTTTTGTCTCAGTGTTTTCTTTATATCATGTAGCCTGGGCCATGTAATCTGATTCATTATGATTGTTTGTCTCATGTCTCTTTATATTCATGTAGCCTGGGGGCCATGAATCTGATGGCATTATGATCTAGTAGATCAGGTCCCTCCTCCCATGTAATCTTTGATTCATTATGATCTAGGATCAGGTCCCCTCTCCATGTAATCGATTCATTATGATCTAGGATAGGTCCCCTCTCCATGTAATCTGATTCATATGATCTAGGATCAGTCCCTCTTCCATGTAATCGATCATTATGATCTAGGATCAGGTCCCTCCCTCTCCATGTAATCTGATTCATTATGATCTAGATCAGGTCCCCTCTCCATGTAATCTGATTCATATGATCTAGTATCAGGTCCCCCTCTCCATGTAATTGATCATATGACTAGATCAGGTCCCCCTCTCCATGTAATCTGATTCATTATGATCTAGGATCAAGGTCCCCTCTCCATGTAATCTTGATTCATTATGATCTAGATCAGGTCCCCCCCTCCATGTAATCGATCATATGATCTAGGATCGAGTCCCCTCTCCATATAATCTGATTCATTATGATCTAGGATCAGGTCCCCCTCTCCATGTAATCTGATTCATTAATCTAGGATCAGGTCCCTCTCCATGTAATCTGATTCATTATGATATAGGATCAGGTCCCCCCTCTCCATGAATCTGAGTTCATTATGATCTAGGATCAGGCTCCCTCTCCATGTATCTGATTCATTATATCTGATCAGGTCCCTCTCCATGTAATCGAATATGACTAACTCAGTCCTCCTCCCATGTAATCTGATCATTATGATCTAGGATCATGGTCCCTCTCCATGTAATCTGATTCATTATGCATTAGGATCAGGTTCCCCTCTCCATGTAATCTGCAGTCATTATGATCTAGGGATCAGGTCTCCCTCTCCGAATCTGATTATTATGATTAGGATCAGGTCCCCCTCTCCATGTAATCTGATTCATTATGATCTAGGATCAGTCCCCTCTCCATGTAATCTGATTGCAATGATGCTAGATCAGGTCCCCCTCTCCATGTAATCAGTTCATTTATAGATCTAGATCAGGTCCCCCTCTCCATGTAATCTGATTCATTATGATTGTTTTGTCTCATGTCTCTTTATATTCATGTAGCCTGGGGGCCATGTAATCTGATTCATTATGATTGTTTTGTCTCATGTCTCTTTATATTCGTGTAGCTTGGGGGAAATGTAGCTGTTTTGAAATGACCTTGTTTTATAACCTTCTGTGTTGCTCAGTGGTACTTCAATTGTCCTGACCACGCCCAATTCCACGCCAAATTGGATGCAGTCTATCACAGTGCCATCCGTTTTGTCACCAAAGCCCCAAAGCGAGAGGAGCAACGATGATCAGCACCAGGGCAACGGCCACCAGCTAGAGATAGGACTAGAACGTCATTGCAACAGAGCGCATTGCGTCGCACTCAAGCGCCAGAGTGATGAGCATCTCAAATGAGAGGGACATCAGCCGTTTTTACCAATGACTATGAGTTGGGTAAAAGGAACTGAACTGTTTGCATTAGATACAGGTTAAGACATCACTAAACCGTACTATGTGTATGTAAGGATAATGTGAAACTAAAAATGGAAGTTGATACAGGTGCAGCAGTTTCTGTGATATCAGAGAGGTTGTACAACCACAGGTTCAAAAAGGCAACATTGAGCCCTGCAAACTGTGTGTTAAAAACAGTAAACAGTCAATAGTTTGTGTGAAAAATATTCCTCTGTGTTTCAGCCAGAGCTGGGAATGCTACTGTACCTATGTTCTGCAAGCCTCGCCCAGTGCCATATGCATTTAGAGAAGCTGCTGAAAAACAGCACATAGGGGCAAGAACGAGTCAGAAGGGGTCCTTACTCCAGTTAACTACAGTTCTTTTTAATTTTATTTTTAATTTCAGCTTTATTTAACCAGGTAGGCCAGTTGAGAACAAGTTCTCATTTACAACTGTGACCTGGCCAAGATAAAGCAAAGCAGTGTGACACAAACAACAACATAGAGTTACACATGGGATAAATACATGCACAGTCAATAACACAATAGAAAAATGTGTATACAGTGTGTGCAAATGAAGTAAGGAGGTAAGGCAATAAATAGGCCATAGTGGCGAAGTAATTACAATTTAGCAATTAACATTGGAGTGTGCAGATGAGGATGGGCAAGTAGAAATACTGATGTGCAAAAGAGCAGAAAATCAAAAACAAATATGGGGATGAGGTAGGTAGTTTGTTGGTTGGGCTATTTTCAGATAGACTGTGTACAGCTGCAGCGATCGGTAAGCTGCTCTGACAGCTGATGCTTAAAGTTAGTGAGGGAGATATGAGTCTCCAACTTCAGTGATTTTTGCAATTCGTTCCATTCATTGGCAGCAAAGAACTGGAAGGAAAGGCGGCCAAAGAGGTGTTGGATGAATAAAACAAACTTAGGGAGGACGCTTCTGATGTTAACATGCATGAAACCAAGGCTTTTACGAAAACAGATGTCAACAAAAGATAGCGCCTGGAGAATAGGAGTGAAGCTGGGGGCTACAGGGCCTGGGTTAACCTCTACATCACCAGAGGAACAGAGGAGGAGTAGGATAATGGTAGGATAATGGTATGGCCAAAGGCTAAAAGAACTGGTCGTCTAGTGCGTTGGGAACAGAGAATAAAAGGAGCAGGTTTCTGGGCGTGGTAGAATAGATTATAAAATAGAATAGAACCCGTTCTACCTACCATGCATGTAACCTTGCTACCTAATGGTCCTCTTCTACCAACCATGCATGTAAACCATGCTACCTAATGGTATTGTTATACTGATGTCATGACGTGGCCCTTTCTGGGTATAGATTGTGGCTTCCCTCTATCTCTCCTACACCCAGGTTCTGTTATCTCAAGTTGTAAATTCCTGGCGGAGACTCTCTCCCCCTGGTCATGCAGAAGGAGACACATAGAGAGAACAAAGGATTTCACATGGCGATTTCCTAAATCCCCAAAATGGGAATTTGATACAAAATGTCCACTTGTGAGAAGGTGGGAATGGTCCGTGGACACTTAAGGGACAGGTATGACAAGTGTGTTTCATTTGAGAGGACAGGAGACACACATAACTATATCTCTGAATATGTTTCTCAATTATGGGATTGCAACTAATTATCGTATAAAATGAATGAGTAAAGATGAAACTATTTGGGAAATGATGTAAGGTTAAAACTTTAATGAAAGAGAATTTAAAGTTTAACTAAGTCCCCGTGAGCACAGACATGATCTGGCGTTATAGACCCGCCTTTTCTTCTGTTACGAATTAAACACCCTCTTGAGGAAATCCTCTTCAGACCAAGCGTACCTCGATGGACACCGAGGGGGCACAGGTTGAGTTTAGACCACAAAAACCTCAGTATAAGCTAAGGTTGAAATGGTTGTTGAATTCCATACCACGTGGAGCATTGGCTCCTGGAAATGGTTAAACTCTGAGACTATCGATCCTGACAGAATAAGAGCAAATCTTAGATAATAATTACTAGTCTGCAACTGGAAATTATGTCAACCTGGGATGCGAAGACCAACAACCGCCGAAACATCTATTCTATGAGAACATTTCTGAATGGTACTCTGAAGTATTCTTTCTAACCACAAAATACTTGGATCTTCAGGGAAGCAGAGAGAGAGAGACTCGGATGAAATTTCCAACAGAAGGACTGGCAAATCCAACAGAGATCACGACGACACACTGGGCATAAATATGTATTGATTGCAATTATTCCCGATTGAGTGAGCGTTCATGTGCAAAGCATTTCAATTAATATAATTATCAACGTTTTAGTGACTACTTTTATCTTTCCCGCCCTTTTAAAAACAACCTGAGGATTAAAAAACATTTGACATGTTTCTACGACCATTACGGATACTTTTTGGAATTTTCGTCGAATGGAACGAGGCTTTGGTTTTCTGAACATAACGCGCAACCCAAATGGCGTTTTTTTGTTATAAAAGTAATATTTATCGAACAAAAATAACATTTATTGTGTAACTGGGAGTCTTGTGAGTGCAAACATCCGAAGATTATCAAAGGTAAGCGATTAATTTTATTGCTTTTCTGACTTTCGTGACCATGCTAATTTGGGGCTAGCTGTTCTAGCATTGATTGATACACTCACAAAAGCTTGGATTTCTTTCGCTGTAAAGCATATTTTCAAACTCTGACACGATAAATATTTTGTATAATATTTGGCGCCCTGCAATTCAGCGGTTGTTTAGGGAAATGATCCCGTAGAAGGGATCCGTAGCGCAGAGAAGTTAAGTTCACACCCACTTCCCTTTGTCCACCTATAGGGAGGAGGTCAGATAGTGTGGTGCAAGGACAACAACCTCTCCCCCAAGATGATCAAGACAAAGGAGGATATTTGGACTACAGGAAAAGGAGGACCGAGCACACCCCCATTCTCTCCGACCGGGCTGTAGTGGAGCAGGTTGAGAGCTTCAAGTTCCTTGGCGTCCACATAACCAACAAACTAACATGGTCCAAGCACAAGAAAGTTGTGAAAAGGGCACGACAAAACCTATTCCCCCTCAGGAGACTGAAAAGATTTGGCATGGGTCCTCAAATGGTTTTACAGCTGCACCATCGAGAGCATCCTGATGGGTTGCATCACTGCCTGGTATGGCAACTGCTCGGCCTCCGACCGCAAGGCACTACAGAGGGTAGTGCGTACGGCACAGTACATCACCGGGTCCAAGCTTCCTGCCATCCAGGATCTCTATACCAGGCGGTGTCAGAAAAAGGCCCTAAAAATTGTCAAAGACTCTAGCAAACTCTAGTTATAGACTGTTCTCTCTGCTACCGCACGGCAAGCGGTACCGGCGTGCCAAGTCCACGAGGCTCCTAAATAGTTTTTTTGCTATGCTATAAATGGTTATATTATGTTTGTAAGTGGTAAAATGAACTAGAATATTTTATATTTTGCAATTCTGAGCAATTTACTACTTTAGTAAAGAATTACTCTCTATTCAGTACTACTGCTGTTGCTAAATAATTCCAATAGACGGCAGCATAAGACCACGAAATACATTTCAGAAGATTAGTTTAGTTTTCTCCCTGGATACACCACCACTCCCCCTCACAGGAAAACTCCTGTGTGCTTCTTTCTGTCCCTTTCCACACTGCTAACGCAAGAGGAAGGACTGAAAAAGCATTTAACTTCTTATGGCTGCAAGTGGCAGTATTGAGTAGCCAGTTAAATAGTGCCCATTTCAAACGGCCTCGTACTCAATTCTTGCTCGTACAATATGCATATTATTATTACTATTGGATAGAAAACACTCTCTAGTTTCTAAAACCGTTTGAATTATTTCTCTGAGTGAAACAGAACTCATTRTGCAGCACTTTTCCTGACCAGGAAGTGGAATGTCAGAAATCTATGCTCTGTTCAACTTCTTGCCTATACATGGGCATAAGACGTAAGAGGCTACGTACACTTCAGACACCTTCCCCTGGTTGGTCAAGAGGCGGTGAGATAATTTTTTTTGTGTTTATCTTGGTCTAAGGTGGAATAAAAGCTCTTTCTTTGACGTGACCGTCCACTTCCTGTTTCTGGAGCGCGCAAAGGGGACATGGATTTGGCTTCTTTTTAGCTGTCGTTATGAACGACTAACATCTCCATCTTAGATTTTATTTGATACATGTGACCATATCATCGTAAAGTATGTTTTTTCAATATAGTTTAATCAGATTATTGAAATTTTTTCGGGAGTTTTGCCGTGTTCCGTTCTCTGACTTTGTTGACGTTGGAGAGATATGTAGCACTTGGCAAGTGCCCATGCTAAATGAAGAGGGAAATTTGCCGTTCCAGATTCAAACAACGACTGTTCTGGACAAAGGACACCTTGTCCAACATTCTGACGGAAGATCACCAAAAGTAAGAAACATTTTATGATGCTATTTCTAATATCTGTCGTACATGTGAACTGGTCGTCGGCGCCCAAGTGTTTCTGGCTATTGTGCTAAGCTAATATAACGCTACATTTTGTTTTCGCTGTAAAACACTTGATAAATCGGAAATATTGTCTGGAATCACAAGATGCCTGTCTTTCAATTGCTGTACACTATGTATTTTTCAGAAATGTTTTATGATGAGTACATTAGGTATTTGACGTTGGTGTCTGAAATATTATGGCTGCTTTCGGTGCAATTTCTGATTGTAGCTGAAATGTAAACTATGATTTATACCTGAAATATGCAACTTTTTCGAACAAACATTGCTATACAATAAATTATGTATCAGACTGTCATCTGATGAAGTTTTTCTTGGTTAGTGGCTATTTATTTCTTTATTTGGTCGAATTTGTGATAGCTACTGAGGAGTAGAAACTGTTGGAGTAAAAAAAGTGGTGTCTTTTGCTAAGTGGTTAGCTAATAGATTTACAATTTTTGTCTTCCCTGTAAAACATTTTAAAAATCGGACATGTTGGCTTGATTCACAAGATGTGTACCTTTCATATGCTGTATTGGACTTGTTAATGTGTGAAAGTTAAATATTAAAAATATATTTTTTGAATTTCGCGCCCTGCACTTTGAGCTGGCTGTTGTCATAAGTGTACCGACGTCGGGCTGCCGCCATAAGAAGTTTAACAGATTACTGTGAAGTAATATAATGATGATTCATGTTTATTATTACCTGTTTTTTATGCTTATGTTTTGAATTATACTTCATTAATATAACGATTACCAATAAGCCTGAACATTAATTCAGTCGTCTCTGTTGAGAAAAACGTATTTCATAGTACATTCATTGCCAAATTCTAAACTAGCATCGACCGCTCTGCCTTCCTGCACAAGTAGTCAACTCATCCTCAATACAAGTACATAGGTAAATAAAGTAATGACCATTTTAGAAAATCATGGGACAAAAAGTCTTGGTTGCATGACAATTAGGTCAATCATAATTATTAATTGATGATACAAAATAATCAAACTATTTCAATCAAATCATATTTATTGGACAGATACACATGGTTAGCAGATGTTATTGTGAGTGTAGCGAAATGCATGTGCTCTAATTCTGACAGTGCAGTAATATCTAGCAAGTAATATCTGATGATTCCACAACAACTACTTGATACACACACATCTAAGTGATGGAATAGAATAAGAATGTATAAATAAAAAGATGAGCAATGACAGTGACATTGCATTACTCATCTCATATGTACAGTATATACTGTATTTCTATGCTATTCTACTGTATCTTAGTCTATGCATTACTCATCTCATATGTTATAACTGTATTCTATGCTATTCTACTGTATCTTAGTCTATGCATTACTCATCTCATATGTATATACTGTATTCTATGCTATTCTACTGTATCTTAGTCTATGCATACTCATCTCATATGTACATACTGTTCTATGCTATTCTACTGTATTCTAGTCTATGCATTACTCATCTCATATGTACATACTGTATTCTATGCTATTCTACTGTATCTTAGTCTATGCATTACTCATCTTCATATGTACATACTGTATTCTATGCTATTCTACTGTATCTCTTAGTCTATGCATTACTCATCTCATATGTACATACTGTATTTTATACTATTCTAACTGTATCTTAGTCTAGCATTACTCATCTCATAGGACAGTATACACTGTATTTCTATGCTATCTACTGTATCTAGTCTATGTCTGAGCGGCATCTGTATGGACCCTTTCAGTTTGTCAGTATTTGTACGCGAGGAACTTTACAACTTTCCACCTCTCCACTGCTGTCCCATTGAGTTGATAAGTAGGGGTGCTCTCTCTGCCTGTTTCCTGAAGTCAATGATCATCTCCTTTTGTTTTGTTGACATAAGGTGTGAGCGTGATGTGTGTTGTCCTGTGTTCTCCAGCGTGTGTGTGTCTCCCATGTGTTTGTCCTGTGTGTGTTTGTCCGTGTGTGTGTGTCCAGTGGTCCCAGATTACCATGGTTATATTATTTACAGGGACACTGAGGAGTCAACATAATAAAACCCTAAACCCTGGATAAGGGCTCAGGGAATGTGGAGGTGAATGTGATCAGGTGGGTCAGTGTGTCAGAGAGACTCTATAGAAGGACAGAGTGCCGGCTGGCCAGTCCAGATACACTCCTACTCTTGTGGGAGCTGGAGGAGGGGACGTCTATGGTAGTGGATATTATTGGTGACAGGACTCTGTAACTGTTGTCAGAGCAGAACAGACTCCAGGACTTGTCATTCTGTCCAATCCTACAGTCATCACTCCACCCTCTCCTGCTGATTCCTTTATATGTCACTCCATATATCAGCCCCTCCCCACTCCACTCTACCTCCCAGTAACAGCGCCCAGTCAGACCCTCTCTACACAGCACCTGCTGCCAGTCCTCAAATCTCTCTGGGTGATCAGGATACGGCAGCTCCTCTCTCCTACGTGTCACCTTTCTGTTCTCCTCAGACAGAGAGAGGCATCGGTTTACTGTGTTTAGGTCCAGTGTGAGATCACAGACATCTGATGGATGAAACCAGACACAATATTAGAAATCATCATCATTCACATTAGAATGTTGACTCACTTTTCACTAATTCATTTAATGTAGATGTTTCTAGGTATCAAAAGGAGAAGTTAAGGTAACTTGAGACTTGTTGAATGATCATATGCTATACTCTATGGTTGTCACGTCCTGACCATAGAGAGCTGTTTTTTCTCTGTGTTGGTTGGGGCGTGATAGTGACTAGGGTGGGTCATCTAGGTGTATTGTATTTCTATGGTGGCCTGATATGGTTCCCAATCAGAGGCAGCTGTTTATCGTTGTCTCTGATTGGGGATCATATTTAGGTAGCCATTTTCCCCATTGTTAGTTTTGGGATCTTGTCTATGTTTAGTTGCCTGTCTGCTCTAGTTGTATAGCTTCACGTTTCGTTTGGTTGGTTGTTTGTTGTTTTGTTCAGTGCGTTTCAGTTTATAAAAATTATGTGGAACTCTAAGCACGCTACTTTCAACGATCGTGACAAGTAATAGTATTTGGTAATACAAAACACACTTATTTCCATTAATTACACACACGCAGTAATACAGGAAATTACCACAACAACACACACACACATTGTCAAAGCAACTCTGTAAACTTTGGTTTCCCTGAGTTCCTTCTTCTGTAGAACTACAGCTGATATTTAATATGACCAAGTAAGTAATGATGGTGGTCTTTGACTTTGACTTAACTTGAATTAAGACTTATTCTTAGTCATATTCTTCACAGCAGTCAACACTCACATTTTCTAAGCCCAGGCTTCATTGTGTACTCTCCACCATGTTCCACACTGTAGCGGTAAGCAGAAGAACAGACAGTCATTGAGGGATACACCTGAACACACACCTGAATAAACACACACACACACACACACACAGGACACACACACACACCGTTGGTAAGAATGTTTGTCTGTGTGTGTGTCCAGTGTTTGTTTGTGTGTGTCCAGTGTGTGTGTGTGTTTGTGTGTGTGTCACTGAGACAGGACACACACACACACACTGGACCATTCCCCCTACACACACACACACAAAGACAGGACATACACACACAGGACACACACAGGACACACATTGGACACACAGTCATCATATACATTTGTCCAAATGGTGGTAAGAATGTTTGTCTTAACAAGCCTGATAAGTCAAACATGTCTGATATGAATATTGACATAAACCCTCTACATACTTGAGTTTCTCCAGTCTGCAGTGTGGATCCTCCAGTCCAGCAGAGAGCAGTCTGACTCCTGAGTCTC
>NW_019943918.1:97211-98391 GCF_002910315.2 Salvelinus sp. IW2-2015
CTCCAAAGGGACAACTTGAAATAACATGATGTAGATAATTAAATAATCAAAAGAAAAACGTGTTTATTTTACACTCTTAGAAAAGAAGGTTCCTTATAGAACCAAAAAGGCTTCTATCACTTCCTTAATATATGGAACCACTAAAAGTGATATATATTTTGGGTTCAGTGAAGAAGAACCTCTAGAGTTCTGATCAACAAAAGGTTCATGTTTTTAGGATGTGAACCCAGCAGCCCTCCAGTGGTCAGATCAATTCCACCTGTTTTTTCCAGCGCCCGGCCCGGGATTCGAACCAGCCACCTTTCGGTCACAGCTCCAACTCCAACCTGAGTTAATCTTCAGAAATAAGCATGAGTTAATCTGCCAAAATGAAGACAAAATGCTATGCAGTTATACATGGTATCACTTGTTATACATAATTAATATACATACAGTACATCATTTCCAAAAGCACAAGACATACTGTTGCATGTAGGTCTATATTATTAATGGATTGACTATATAGAAATATAAAAACATTATTTTTAACTACTACAAAGCAATTACATGTGGCTCAGGAACCACTGACTCGCTGCATGATTCTATAGTATTATCAAGACACCTGCTGTTAACTCTTAACTACTTAGGACAGCTCACGAGGTGTCCTAAATATCTGCCGACTAGGTAGGACTAGAGACTTCATGCATAGCTTTAATTTATACCCATAAGTGTAAAATGACTTTATTCTCAGCACTTATACGACCAATTCTCTACTCTGAGACACTTTGACGATATGGACCCAGATCTCAAAATATTGTTATAAAAAAACTTTGAATGTTTGTTTTACATAATAATAAAAAATGAATATTACTAATGTAACCCACTGTAAAGACTGGGTTTAGTTGATTGTGTTGCACTGCTCATGTCCGCGTTCTGGAACTGTCCGCGTCTCCATACAGAACTGTCCGTCTCCCCGTACAGAACTGTCCGTCTCCCCGTACAGAACTGTCCGCGTCCCCGTACATATCTGTCCGCGTCCACGTTCGGTGTGGCGCCAAGCATATTGCCCGGTTACGCGCAGAGTTGCTGAGGTGATCTTGGGGAATAACGACGGAGTTCACTACAGTGTTGAGACGCCGAAGTTTATTGTTCAATTAGCTTTTTTCTTTACGGTCAGGGACAGTATGAGTGTAGCCAGATC
>NW_019943919.1:0-13866 GCF_002910315.2 Salvelinus sp. IW2-2015
AGAGAGAGAGAGAGAGAGAGAGAGAGAGAGAGAGAGAGAGAGAGAGGAAGGAAGTCACTGTTTTTCAATGGGAGCCTTCCATTTTCAGTTTTTTACAACCCGCGTCACATTTTATCCCCCACAAACAAACTCATACAATTACTAGTGCTTTCATGTACCACAGACTGAGGGGAAAGGGGGCAATTGCTTATAATTAAAAGGTATTTGTTTGGGGGAAGCAGAGGTGGGGGGTCCTCACAATAAGTTATGGATGTGTACGTACAGTATGACTTTGTGACAGATTATGGGTCACAATAGACGAGATAATAAATCACCATTAAAAAYAAATAATAATAATAATTTATGGAGGTTAAGAACCAATTCTTATTTACGATGACGGCCTACCCCGGCCAAACCCTCCCTTAACCCGGACTACGCTGGGCCAATTGTGCTCTACCTTATGAGACTCCTGATCACGGCCGGTTGTGTTACACCCCAGGATCAAACCAGGGTCTGTAGTGATGCCTTAGACCGCTGCGCCACTCGGGAGTACCACCAGACAAATGACAGGGGCAGAAATTCAATTAGGCATTTTAAAGATTTAAAGGATTATGAGGACTTCAAATACCAAACAGTTTCATGCAATTCAAATTACTATCAATGTGTATTCACTCTATTAAAAAAAAGACTTTGAAAGGGAAATGCATTTTGACATTCTTAAGAGTATACCATTGTATTATAAGGACCTTTTTTGACATTATGAGGATTAAAAAAAGACAAAGATGTTTCATCAATATACAGAATATATTCCAAGTTCATAATAATACTTAATCAAAAGTTTATTTGGCCCTTGGAAACCCTGGGCGACTGTTAAGTTGTTTGTGTGAGCGTCTGAACTGAACACCTTTT
Organism: Salvelinus sp. IW2-2015; assembly: GCF_002910315.2. Taxonomy (NCBI): domain Eukaryota; kingdom Metazoa; phylum Chordata; class Actinopteri; order Salmoniformes; family Salmonidae; genus Salvelinus; species Salvelinus sp. IW2-2015. Next base: position 889 of record NW_019943919.1, read on the forward strand.
GCTGTACCTTTAATCTCTCATTTACACCTAATAACACAGTAAAAGAATTCCACACTTAACCCAGCATATGCTAGTCATTATTAATTTGTGTATTTAGTTGCCGTCATTTAGGTAATAGCAGAGAAAGGAGAACAGTAAAACCGTTTTCGTTCGATACCCAAGGCCTTACAATTAAAATTTACTATGTGTTTGTTTTTCAATAGGTCTTTAGTTTTGGCTGATGCAATCTGTTGGCACGATGAAACCAGGGAACGAAGCTGATGTAGTTTGACTGCAGGATAAACAAAGCTTCATGGACTTTAATTTGAAGACGAAGAAAACATTCTGGGTTTGATTGCTGGATTTTTCGGGATGATCGGATGATCCGTTTCTTGAGCACATCTGCATCCACATATTTTTGCGAGGAAGTAAGTCACATAGGCACTGTAATTGGGAATACAGTCCAACTGCCTTTTTTTGTCTGGAGAAAACGGATAAATTCGTGATTTTCCCTTGTTATAGTTTTCATTATAATCTACATGGACCCCATTGACTCTCATGAATTCAATGTGATCTGACCAGGTAAAAAAACGTCTGGCCCTACTTTACTTCTCTACAGTGCATTTACACTCTATTCAATACAATTCAATACAGGGCAATTCAATGGCTGAACAAATATGAATGAATATATATATGAAATCTACTCCATCTCTCCTGCAGTCTCGGACTAGAACAGTGCTCCTATTGCTTCCATCTCTCTGCTCATCTGACATCAAAAAAGGGGTCAATTCTTCTCTCAACTCCCGGGCAGTGGAGTCGTTTAGTCTGATGGATGAGGCCAATTCTCCATAGAGATCCTCACTGCAGACGAACACAAATAAATGGAAGAGGGGAAGAAAAAGAAAAAAAGGAAAGAAAGAAGAGTGGGCAGGAGGATTAACTTAATTATGACCACCTAGCTCATGATCAAGAAGCGGCGCTCTTTGTTTGTTCCTCCCACCCCTTCCCTCTCTCTCTCTCTCAGTCTCTCTCTCTCTCCTCTCTCTCTCTCTCGCTCTCTCTCTCCTCTCCTCTCTCTCTCTCTCTCTCTCTCTCTCTCTCTCTCTCTCGCTCTCTCTCCTCTCTCTCTCTTTCGCTCGCTCTCCCTCTCTCCCACCCTCTATCGTCTCCCCTCTCTATCCTCCCTCCATCTCTCTCTCTCTTTCCCTCTCTCTCCCCCCCCCTTCTCTCCATCTCTCCCTCCATTGTGTGTGTGGGTATATCAGCCACAGCTCCTGTCATTTGGCCTGACTCGGCAGAAAGCCGTCTGGGTCACAAAGTCAGCTGGCACCAGAGCTAATGGGGAAGGTTTGTTACGGGGGGCCCTCTCCTCTCGGCCCGGGCCGGGGCACAGCAGCCGACAATGGCCAGCGTCTCTGAAACCCGGGCCGCGTGATGACAGGTCGATCGGCGGGGGACAATGCGCTGTAATTTGTGAGGGCCTTGCCGGAGAGGTGGATGATGGGTAATTAAGAGGAAGACAGTGAGAGACACCACAGAGGCTCGGAGCGGCTCGATGACAGACGAGTCAGGTGATTGGCTGACTGTGAGTTAGTAGGGGGGCCCTGGCATCTCCGGCTTGGCTCTTCTCTCTCTCCTCTCCTCTCTCTGTCTGTCTCCCTCATCCCCGGTTAAAACAAGACTGTCGGACAAGCGAAAACAAGGGCCTTTGAGTACAGCTCAATGGTAGCTGGATGTTTGGAAGGTTCAGTTAGAGTGGTGGGGGCTGCTGTTTATGGGGGGACAGGGACAAGTACTGTAGTTGTGTGTTCCATAGCATATGAGGTATAAAGGCTTACCTGTACTGTCATTAGATGGTTAGGGGAGAACGAGATTGGTTGTCACACTTTTTACTCTTGTGTGTATTTCTCAGCACCAGTATATAATACAACACTATTTTCAATATTAGGTGAAAGAACAAGGTCTTATGACCCTCATATCTCATTCCAACATGGAGTTATAAGCCATCACAACCAGCCCCATCGCAAGGTTGGATTTCATACATTATGGGGTTGGATGTGACAGTGTTTGTTATTAGCTTATTAATTTTGGAACAGGAAATGAAGCAATAAAGTATACCGTTTTAGAAATAGCCTTTCCTTGATTGAGCGATATTCCCCCCAAAATCTGCATTTAATACCATGAGAAGAACATATGACATTTTAAGTAAATGTGTGTGTGTATGCGGGTGTGTGACAGAAAGAAATATGTGTGGGAGAGAGGCAACGATGGTTATTTAGCATAACGTTTTCTACAGGTTTCCTCGTGGTTCTATTTAAAGTCAAGTTCTCAGAACGTTCAGAGAACATTAAGAAACAACGTTCTGTGGGGATTTCAGTACTTCAGCATAACGTTTTCTGCAGCTTTCTTCATGGTTCAATTTAAAATAAGCTTATCAGAACATGAAGAAAACGTTCCATAAAAATCACAATACATTTTTTATGTGGGGGAGGCTTTAATATTGCTTTAATATCAGCTTTAAAATTGCAAATATATTGTGGCTTCCATCAATAGAATTGTCTGCATTATTTCCAATCCCCCATATATTTTTGGGTATATACAGTTGAAGTCGGAAGTTTACATACACCTTAGCCAAATACATTTAAACTCAGTTTTTCACAATTCCTGACATTTAATCCTAGGAAAAATTCCCTGTTTTAGGTCAGTTAGGATCACCACTTTATTTTAAGAATGTGAAATGTCAGAATAATAGTAGAGAGAATGATTTATTTCAGCTTTTATTTCTTTCATCACAATCCCAGTGGGTCAGAAGTTTACACACACTCAATTAGTACTTGGTAGCATTGCCTTTAAATTGTTTAACTTGGGTCAAACGTTTCAGGTAGCCTTCCACAAGCTTCCCACAATAAGTTGGGTAAATTTTGGCCCATTCCTCCTGACAGAGCTGGTGTAACTGAGTCAGGTTTGTAGGCCTCCTTGCTCGCACACGCTTTTTCAGTTCTGCCCACAAACTTTCTATAGGATTGAGGTCAGGGCTTTGTGATGGCCACTCCAATACTTTGACTTTGTTGTCCTTAAGCCATTTTGTCACAACTTTGAAGTATGCTTGGGGTCATTGTCTATATGGAAGATCCATTTGCGACTAAGCTTTAACTTCCTGACTGATGTCTTGAGATGTTGCTTCAATATATCCACATAATTTTCCTTTCTCGTGATGCCATCTATTTTGTGAAGTGCACCAGTCCCCCCTGCATTAAAGCACCCCCACAAAATGATGCTGCCACCTTCGTGCTTCACGGTTGGGATGGTGTTCTTCGGCTTGCAAGCCTCCCCCTTTTTCCTCCAAACATAACGATGGTCATTATGYCCAAACAGTTCTATTTTTGTTTCATCAGACCAGAGGACATTTCTCCAAAAAGTAAGATCTTTGTCCCCATGTGCAGTTGCAAACTGTAGTCTGGCTTTTATATGGCTGTTTTGAAGCAGTGGCTTCTCCTTGCTGAGCAGCCTTACAGGTTATGTTGATATAGGACTCGTTTTACTGTGGATACAGATACTTTTGTACCTGTTTCCTCCAGCATCTTCACAAGGTCCTTTGCTGTTGTTCTGGGATTTATTTGCACTTTTCGCACCAAAGTACGTTCATCTCTAGAAGACAGAGCGCGTCTCCTTCCTGAGCGGTATGACGTCTGCGTGGTCCCATGGTGTTTATACTTGCYTACTATTGTTTGTACAGATGAATGTGGTACCTTCAGGAGTCTGGAAATTGCTCCCAAGGATGAACCAGACTTGTGGAGGTACTACTACAAACATACTACATACATTTTACGGACACAGTATATTTTACAATAGTTATCATTTGTTCGTTTTTAGTTTCATCTTTCAGCTCTTTTCAACTCCTCCCATCTATCTCTGAACACTATCCAGTTTTTATTTTCAACTGTGTGATGTTTCACAAAGTTCTGAACCTTTCTATTCTCATAGATTCTACGTATTGTAAATTAAATATAAAAACGTTTGCTAAGAGTATTATTATATTATTGATCGATTGACTATGACTTTTTAAATCACCCAGCAGTGCTATTTGCAGAGTTAGCTCCAGGTAAATGTTGAAATTCTTCAGCCATTCCTGAACCTGCTACCAAAAACAAGCTACAGTGCATTCAGAAATTATTCAGACCCCTTGACTTTTTCCACATTTTGTTACGTTCCAGCCGTATTCTAAAATTGATTAAATTGTTTTTTCCTCATCAATCTACACACAATACCCAATAATGACAATCCAATAATGACCATTTTAAAAACTGAAATATCACATTTACATAAAATTATTCAGACCCTTTACTCAGTACTTTGTTAAAGCACCTTTGGCAGCGATTACAGCCTCAAGTCTTCTTGGGTATGACGCTACAAGCTTGGCACACCTGTATTTGGGGAGTTTCTCCCATTCTTCTCTGCAGATCCTCTCAAGCTCTGTCCAGTTGGATGGAGAGTCTTGCTGCACAGCTATATTCAGGTCTCTCCAGAGATGTTCGATCGGCTTCAAGTCTGGGCTCTGGCTGGGCCACTCAAGGACATTCAGAGCCTTGTCCCAAACCACTCCTGTGTTGTCTTTCCTGTGTGCTTAGAGTATTGTCTTGTTGGAAGGTGAACCTTCATCCCAGTTGGAGGTCCTGAGCACTCTGGAGCAGGTTATCGTCAAGGAGCTCTTTGTACTTTGCTCCGTTCATCTTGCCCTCGATCCTGACTAGTCTCCCAGTCCCTGCCACTGAAAAACATCCCCACAGCATGATGCTGCCACCACCATGCTTCATCATAGGGATGGTGCCAGGTTTCCTCCAGATGTGACACTTGGCATTTAGGCCAAAGAGTTCACACTTGGTTTCATCAGACAAGATCATCTTGTTTCTCATGGTCAGAGTCCTTTAGGTGCATTTTGGCAAACTCCAAGCGGGCTGTCATGTGTTGTTTACTGTGGAGTGGCTTCCGTCTGGTCACCCTACCATAAAGGCCTCATTGGTGGAGTGCTGCAGAGATGGTTGTCCTTCTGGAAGGTTGTCCCATTTCTATAGAGGAACTCTAGTGCTGTCAGAGTGACCATTCTTGGAACTTGAAGCTCTCAACCTGTTCCACCACAGCCCGTCGATGAGAATGGGGGCGTGCTCAGTCCTCCTTTTCCRGTAGTCCACATTGATCTCCATTGTCTTGATCACGCTGAGGGAGAGGTTGTTGTCCTGGCACCACACGGCCAGGTCTCTGACCTCCTCCCTATAGTCTGTCTCGTCGTTGTCGGTGATCAGGCCTTCCACTGTTGTGTTGTCGATAAACTTAATGATGGTGTTGGAGTCGTTCCTGGCCATGCAGTCATGGGTGAACAGGGAGTACAGGAGGGGACTGAGCACACACCCCTGAGGGGCCCCCGTGTTGAGGATCAGCGTGGCAGATGTGTTGTTACCGACCCTTACCACCTGGGGGCAGCCCGTCAGGAAGTCTAGGATCCAGTTGCAGAGGGAGGTGTTCAGTCCCAGGGTCATAAGGTGCATATGGTGCATATTTAAAGGACTTCAATCTTTAAGGCCCAGTGCAGTCAAAAAAWTTATTTTGCCCTTTGCTAAGAAGCTATTTTTGTTAATTTTTGAACTTTTTAATTTAAAACAATCACAAAAATTTGATAAAAATGTCTGCATTGGACTAGTAGCCATGTACACTTGTACCCGTATACAGGTTGAAAATTGCATATTTGGTCACTGTGCCTACATTGGAACGTTGGTGGCTGTTCAGTAATACGCTGTAAATGACGTCAGAGCTCAGGCTCTGCTCTTCACAGCGCTGTATGGGTTTTGACTGACAGCCGTTCTGAGCATAGAGATCATAAATGTTAACACTGTATATGACTTTATGATGTGGAAATGTGAAGTGCAAAAGCAGTAGTAATTATAATTGTCAACGTCTCATCTTTCAAAATACATCAAGTCCTCTTAATCTTAACTTCCAGCATTTCCCTAACTCAGACAACACCGCGCGCGACAAGAAGTTGCCCCCATCCCTCCCGCTAATTGGGCAACTTTTGCGCATTTGTTGTTGTCTGAGTAAGGGAAATGCTGTAAATTAAAAGGACTTGATGTATTTTGAAAGATGAGACGTATACAGTATCTACATTTATGATCACTATGTTTGATGTTGGCCTACAGTCACAAGATGACATGGCATCATATCCTGGGTTGTTCTGAACAGAGTGAGCCTGTTTGTTTATTCTGAAGATAATTTGCATCGGAACACGCACTTGAATGCAGACATGACTCCTTTTCTATGCTCACCAAAATTACGATCAGATTTTCTGAATTGCCCTGTGAAAGCCTAACACTGTAAAATCATATTCTATAACTTAGATAGTCATGTTGGTAATAGAACACGCTTTCAAATTATGCCCACCTGACCCAGATTGCGATTTATACCGTTTTTGGATTGCATAAACAACAACAGTAATTGTGTGATGGCGATGATGCAGTATTGTGTTCCAAACACAACAACTACAAGTGTGCTTGCTCTAGTTCCTCAAGGGTACAGCTAAAGTAGGAGAGCAACAAAAAAAAACGTATAGTTGACGACTCTTCTTTGAGTCATAAAAGTGCATAGAAATTACTTAGGAACTGTGCACACTTTAGAGAGGTGTGTGGCCACTTGGAGACGCCAGTTAGTCCTCTCACTCAAACCGTTTAAATTTGTTTGTCTTATGTTGCACCTACCCCACATTTTCCAGGAATATTCTTATCATGTTACTGAATGTGTCCAGAGTATTTGTTATCAACAAATGCAGAGAAAATTACAGTAAATGTAAAATGCACATAAAATCAACAGCGTAATGTTTGGATTCAGTCTTGTGTCAGGTGAACTGTTGTGTGCTCACCTTTGGTCTAATCATTTTCACATTATCTCCAAACTGTTCCCTTTCAATTGCTACCATGGTTATGCATGTGCCTTTCATATTTCCTCTGTAAGAAGCATTTCAATTTAGCCCTATCCATTTTTGCCAATTCCCACAAGTGTAAAGGGTTAAAGTACTTGGGAAAAAATGCTTGCAAACCTTTGCGTTTAAATTTATCGGTCTCCTCATTAGTATATGGTACCAAACCACAGAACGTGGAATACACAAGGTTTGGCCTCCAGCTACAGTACATTCCTATGGAACATCAAACCCATAGCTTTATCAGACTGCCTGGAGCTAAGAGAAGGACATCTTTCCCTTACATCTCCCTGACAGTCTCTAAATCAAAACTCCCAGCTCCCGGGACCATTAAATAACCTCGCTGGAGTTGCTGACTAATTGATAACGTTACAATCTGAAACATTTTCAGAGGAGGGCCTTAATTGAAAACATTGGGGAGGAAGACAGGATTATGTCTGAGGAGACTGACGTGAGAGAGAGAGGGAAAGGAGGAGGGRGGAGGAGGTGGGGGGAGGTAGCCRTKGTCTTTGGAGTCTTTGATCTCYGRACTTGTCTGCCATGCTGTTTTCCTTCAAGGCTTCCTGGTTTGTTTCAGTAGACACCGGGCCCAGGKKCCACTCTGGGGGAATKGGATCGCTAATGGATCACTTTAGGGAGGCCTATTCTTTARGGCCAGCCTAAGTGTTATCATCTGGGGTTAAAGACACTGACRGCAYAGCAYAGGAGAYAGCTGCTGGCTGGGCTGGAGTTTTTCTGACGGAGTGGAAAGCGGAGAGAGGAGATAACCTTCTCTTGGGGATTACAGTAGAAGGGCCTTTGGGGTGTGTTGTGTGTTGTATGTGTGTATGTGTGTGTGTGTGTGTGTGTGCGTGTGTGCGTGCGCTTGTGTGTGAAAATGGTTTTGATCTTTCTGCGGGGCGTCCTATATGGGGAAAAACACTCTGAAGTCTGACGTTCCCAACCAGAATCTGCCATTCCATTGGAAGCCATTTATCAGTCAGTAGCACAAGAGAGAGTCAGGGAGTCAGGCAGCAATAGATTCCAGAGGTTAAGTGTGACCTTGGCTCTTTGCCTTAAAGAGTTAAAGGGGTTTATCTATCCACAGGACCTGTCATTGCCTGACTGGCTGAAATGAGTAGCAGGCCATCAGATAAGCTGCTGAGGAAGAAAGAAACATGTCTTTTAAAACGATAATTTCTGACTGTGTTTTTCTGTTTAACGAGTGCACAGAAGGTGTGATTGACAAGCAGGAGGCTCTTTAATTGGATGTGACATATTCCATCATTAGGTTAATTGCCAGCTGGTTTTGATTATTTAGAAGCGTCAATCTCACCTGAAAATCTAATTCAATCATTTCATTTGACAAATGTTTTCTTTTTCTCACATATGAGTGGCAGTTAAAATCATAACTGTTAAGAGGGCAATGAATGAATACACACTCCCACCACTTAGCCTATAACCAAAGAGACTCTACTACTGCTTCTATAGTTAAGCAATATGACATATTTAGATATTTGTTTCCTTGCCTTTAAACAAGTCCAACATGTGGATACGTCACTCAATAAACTGCTTTCAAGGTAAGCAAACAAATATATAAATACATAATTTCACTGAACTGTTTCTTTAATACATAACAAGTAATCAATCAGAAAGTGAGTGATTTGGCCAGAGATCACTCCAATGCCTGTGGTACATACAGGAATATATCACTTAAAGGGGGGAACCTGTCGTAAAATAGCCAATAACATGTGTTTCAAATTGCCCGTTGGTAATAGATTGGTTTACTAGAGGTGGCTAGTTATCGGCCCGGTGGCATTTCACACACATACACACACGCAGACACACACACACACACACAGATCCCCCCAACACACACACACACACTTCCCTGTGTTGATAAAACACTAGCGAATTCTAAGTCAATTAGTTTGCCACACCAAAATTCCTGCAGACAGGCTGGCCAATTAAATCTCTGAATTCCCAGTCATGGTTTAGGGCTCTTCCTGTTGACTTCCTGGTTAGGGTTAGCTGTAGTTATTTCCAGATCACAGCACCTCTACACTGTGTGTGATGGTAAAATGGTATTTTATATTTYGAGACTGGCATGATGATGGTAATTGGATTAGAACAAATCTACACTGTTAGATGAATGTAGAATGTAGAAAATATGCAACGGGCAGGGAAACATTCATTAAAACTATTGCAATAAATGTTTGTGTAAGCATAACATCTTATTTCAGTTTGGTATCATTTTTCCGTCACTGTTCCGTATGCTTAAGCCACTGACCTATTATCATTCTGTTTGTTGGTTTCAGCTCTACAATTACGACCAAGAATTCCACTTTGCCGAAACAAAGTTGCTTGGTTTCTTTATATTCACTTTCTTCTTTGCTCTTGAATGAAAATCCCTCTGGAGAAAAAAAAATGTGTTCATTGTTTTAAGTCGCAAACTTTTATTATGAGCTCTTTTGTTCTCGGTCGGAGTTGCAAATTGTTGTTTTGCTGTGACGTTACGCAAACGGAGCATAACAATAACCATCACTCCACAATGGAGATTCAACTTGAGAGGGAAAGAGCTGAGAGCTCTGGAGATTCGAACACACCTGAATATCTATGGTGTGTGTGTGTTGGGTGTGTGTGTGTGTGTGTGTGTGTGTGTGTGTGTGTGTGTGTGTGTGTGTGTGTGTGTGTGTGCGTGTGTGTGTGTGTGTGTGTGTGTGTGTGTGTGTGTGTGTGTGTGTGTGTGTTTGCTGTGCGTGCGTGCGTGCGTGCGTGCGTGCGTGCGTGCGGCGGCGTGCGTGCGTGCGTGGCGGCGTGTGTGTGTGTGAATGTAATGTAATGTACAGATGTGTGTTTGATGACTACACTCTTAGAAAAAAGGTGCTATCTGCCCTTTTGGTTCCAGGAACAACCTTTTGAGTTCATTCATTACAAAGAGGGTTCTACATGGACCCCAAAAGAGTTCTACCTGGAACCAAAATGGTTTTAGCTGGAATCAAAAAGGGTTCTCCTTTGGGGACAGTCGAAATCCCTTTTGGAACCCTTTTTTTAAGAGTGTACAGGTATCTCTAAATCTGCAATCTTTTAGACATTCAGAAACAAATTCAGATTCAAAAGTGGATGATTTATGATGATCAAAGACCATAAGATCTGTGTTTTTTTCTTTTACATGCTTTTTAGAATATTCACTATTCCACATTTCAAGGTACAGTACTATAGAAGGAAACTTTGTCCCATGACTAAACTGTTGCATGCAATACTTTTTAATTACATCTGACCTTCACCGAAATATGGTCTTGATCTAACATCACAAAGAGTTAAAAGGACATTACAGTATGTGGTTATTTTGATGTTTACCCCTTATCGTTATTATATCCTCTTCAAGCTTGTGTGATCCAGACATTGCTTGTGGTGCTTGTTAAACCATTGTGGATAACAAACAAAACGGTCCCCGCCGTGATGAACACAAAGGGACAGGGAGCACTACCACTCAGCCTACCAAGCACTCTCTTTGTCTCCTCGGGGGCGGGTTACTTACAAAGCTGAATTTCCCATGACTGAAGTTTAAGTTAACTAAACATTTTTTTTGATCCCGCTGAATTTGTGGCTGTGTGCAATCCCTTTAACGAGCTCCATCTTTGACCTTGGTTGTATGTTTCCCGAGATGTCATGTCTTGTAACTCACCAAAATACTTCAATGTCCAGATGATTTAACATTAAAGAGGAAGGATCGAGAAGACGGCTCACCTCCAGGGAGCTAATAATACTGCCTAAAAAATTAATTGTAAACGCTAAATACATCCTACAGATCAGTAGAGAACATCCAGAGCAACTTCTTTACAGTAACTTAGACTGTCCATGGTTTTAGACCTAAAATATGGAGTCATATACCTGTCATAGGATGTGAAGAGAAATGTCTTCATCAATAATCAATAATCATCAATAATTTTAAAAAAAATAACGTATACTCACATCCATACAAAAACCTTATGAAATGACTTACAAAGGCCCATATTTCTAAGATTGTCTTCATAGTTTTCCCATCAAGCATAAAGAACAGGAGTTCCCTGTAAAAGCTGGAGTTTCACTGTCTCTTGCTTTTCCCTGGTCTTTAGTAAAAGGGATTCTATAAAACACATTGTTTACATTGGCCCAAACCACAGTTGTGTTAGAGGGGGTTTCCTACTTGTAACTTTCCTTTTTCCCTCTGTCTTTCTGACTGTAAATTTGTACAGTATGTTTCCAGTAACAACAACATGAATTATGCTCTTCTCCTTCACTTCAGATCTGAGAGGAAGAAAACAGAGCAGAGAGCAAGACTTGGCCCGAGACATACAGTTCAGAGACAGGCTTGCCACGCCATTGTTTGTGGCTCTCACAGACCTGTAATCAGATTTCTGGAGGTTTTGGAAAGCCATCGCCAGGATAATTCTTTAAAGACTTCACTTCACCAGTTCGTCCTCAAAGGCACAATGATGTCCAGTAAAACAATATCGAGACTCTTTCTCAAACTCATATCCTGCTGTAATCGTATATTTTTTGAAAGGAAATATATTCCATACAAATATTTGTATGCACTGTTAGAATTTATTAAAATATTATTTTGAATACAGTTATGTCCCTTGCTAAATCAGTTCGTTTTTGTCAAATTGCTCGAGGCTGGTTGAAGGTTTTGTCCGGGTTTTAAAGTTGTGGTTGGGGTTGAGAAACCCTGTTTGAATTAGTGTGATGGAACACATGTGTCCGGGTCCTTATCGGAACCGGCATCTTCTACTGATGGCCTTTGAAATAACTGGCTCCACCGGGTAATTGGACTTGAAAGAGCTGATTCTCCCAGGGTGCCGTTTTGCATACTGTCGGGCCATCCGGAGCCAGGCCGCGTGGCTCTGCTGCTGACACCCGGCCGTGTCTGGAGACTTGTTATAAAAGAGAAACACACGCACGCATACACAAACACACACACACAGACAGATATACACACACACACAGATAGTTGACACTCGTCAGTGTCCAGAGACTTGTTCTAAGTGGTCGTGTACACAGCCCGGCAACACCCCAGGGGAAGATATGGATCTCTGGAGTGGGACCCTCTGTCTCATTCATTAGTGGCTACAGACCATACACACAAAGTCAACGACATAACACACCACAGAATTATATGAATGCCATGGATGTTCTCTACCACTCCGGACAAAACCCGTGTTAGACGCGCAAGTGAAAAACAAGTGTCGATGTCCTAATATGTCTACCACATCTACAACAGATGTCTCGAAGGACTTATTGACGTATCATCACACCTTAAGAGTTAGTTAACAGGCCATTCTCAGCCAGACATAGCCCCAGTCTCATTACGTCTCATTACATACAGTTTGTTTCTCAATTAAACATATAAAAAAAWAWAAAAAGCCCACGTAATGATCTCTTTAGACAAGCAAATTGCCATGGTAATATAACGTTCTTTAATTAGACTTTATTAGAGACTTCTGGTCGGGTTTGAGTCGTTTTATTTTTAGCGTCTTTTTCCAACAGAACAGACAAGCCCACGTAGCACTGAGAGGACTAGGTGTAGACTCGTAAGTGTCTCATAACTAGCCAATAAATCCATTTGCGTCATTTGAGAGTTGGTTTGCTCTGATGAAGGGTTAAATTGCCCCCGACATCATGATGCGATTTGGGTTGGTTTTTATCACCGTTTTAGCAGTTACAGTGCGGCTGTCCGATTTCCTGCAACAAAAGTGTGTAGTGCCATTAATGCGAGTAATTTCACACAGCAGGCCTCCATTTGGGCATACATGCAATCTGGTAGAAACGCACTCAGACACACAATGCAGAAATAGACACACACACAAAACCTTGGTTAATGTCCTCGGTCATCTTACCTTGTTGGGGTTGTGTTTTACGCCACTTACATTCTTTGACCATCATGGGAGAGAAATACAACAGAAATACAACAGATGGCATACACAAGACTAGAGAGTGTGTGTGTGTGTGTGTGTGTGTGTGTGTGTGTGTGTGTGTGTGTGTGTGTGTGTGTGTGTGTGTGTGTGTGTGTG
>NW_019943919.1:14556-15774 GCF_002910315.2 Salvelinus sp. IW2-2015
CAAGCACCATGCCGACCGTCGATATTGAAAATAAAATAGTGCTCTCCTAAGAAAACCTGAAAAACTCCTGTCCCGGCACTTTAAACCTTAAAGGGTGTCTTATATAAACTGTGCAGGACCGGACTGACTGATATCTGATCAACTAGATCAATATTATTGGCTTTTATAGTCCACTGAAAACATAGCCCAAAGGTATGTCGTTTGGCAGAGAGCAGCTCATGATATGTCTAAGAATTGTTACCAGCTGGCGTGACTGCGGGGAACGCTTCTCTCTTAAAAACCTCAAAGTCAAAATAATATAAGTTCAAATGCAGCATTCATAACCAGGTTGGCTTTAACGGCCGGCCGTCCACATTGATTTGGCTCCCCTTCGCAATGGCAACCTTAAAGGGGAACTACGCTTTTTTGAAGTTGTATTTTTTCTACTTTTCCTTGGAAAGGAACTGCGCAATTTTCAATTTGGATTATTATTTTATGATTAACTTTTCAGCAGTCTTATTGAATATATGGTGTGTAGGCTAGTCCCGGTAGGCTATTCTGTTTGTATAAGAAAATGTCTMCTCCTGTCCCTGTCTGTCATTTTTAACTCTTTTTAGGGATTTTGGGGACCCCARCCTGGTAATAGTTACACAGTTTTAGTAGTACACAGTTTTACTCAGGTTATTACCTTATTATGAGATTACAACGTCAGTGTAGTTAGTTTAGACAATTACTGTGAGAATTTGGTAGTTTTAAATGGCCTCTTTGTGTAGTTTGCTAGTTCTATCTTCTTTCGCCTATATCCTGTTTACACTATAGACCAAAGGAAGAGCATTTTACCTCAAATCAAATGCATTATCCCCACTCTGGCAATATACATTGGGAATCGCATAGGGCGGCTCACAATTGGCACAGCGTCGTACGGGTCAGGGTTTGGCCAGGGAAGGCCATRATTGTAAATAAGAATTTGTTCTTAACTGACTTGCCTAGTTAAATAAAAGTTKAATAAAAAATAAACATTGATACCGGTAGATAGGAACCACTGGTGGAAAAGTTGCTGCGGCTGCCTGGTAATCGACCAATCCGGTCCAAGGAATCCTTTTCTCTCACTGTGTGCCCTGAGGTCTAGTTGGCCTGTCATAAGAAACATGAGCCCCCTCTGTAGCAGTGTGAACCGCGGGGGGGTGGGAGGGAGGTGAGTGTGGGGGCTGTTTTCTCAATGCCTCCTTGACCTGTAGC
>NW_019943919.1:17413-69195 GCF_002910315.2 Salvelinus sp. IW2-2015
CTTGTAATTGCTCCCCTTTGAAGCCTCAGAGAGGCAAATATTTGCTGTGCCCGGGGCCAGAAATGGTCAGTGATCCTTGGACCCTCCCTCAGCCCCCCCATTGGGCCCCCGCGGCCGAGAGCGTCGATACACACGCAGGCACACACACACACACACATACACACACACATCACACACACACACGCGAGAGGCCAGCTCCCATACGGTGAAGGAATAACACAGCCAGGCCCGCTCAATTTCACCTCTCCTTTTCATCCTCTTTTATTCTTTTGAAACACTTTTTATTAACAACAGCTTTTCTCCTCTCTCTCTCACACTGCGGCGCCGCCGGAGAGGAGGAGAGGAGATGAGAGGGAGGGTGTGAGGATGTCGGCGGAGGTGTCCCTGAAAATGTTTGTATGTGGTGGGCGCAGAGTCACAGCTAAAGTCCCCCCCCCCCCCCCATCAATAGCACAGGTCAAGGAGGCATTGAGAAAACAGCCCCCACACTCCCTCCCTCCCACCCCCCGCGGTTCACACTGCTACAGAGGGGCTCATGTTTCTTATGACAGGCCATCTAGACCTCAGGGCACACAGTGAGAGAAAAGGATTCCTTGGACGGATTGGTCGATTTCAGGCAGCGCAGCAACTTTTCCACCAGTGGTACTACTACCGTATCAATGTTTATTTTTATTTAACTTTTATTTAACTAGGAAGTCAGTAAGAACAAATTCTTATTTTACAATAAATGGCCCCTTGCCACATAGAGCCCCCCACTCCGGTCTGGCAACACCGATGATCCTGCTGCGGCTGACCCCGCCTGCGTAATTCGGACCCAATTCCGCGTCCAAGGAAATCCTTTTCTCTCACTGTTGCTGCCCTGAGTTCTAGATGGCCTGGTTCATAAGAAAACATGAGTCCCCTCTGTAGCCAGTGTGAACCGCGGTGGGCTGGGAGGGAGGTGAGGTGTGGGGGCTGTTTCTCAATGGCCCTCCTGACCTGTAAGCTTATTGATGCAAGGGGCGGGGAGGGCGGGGGTGACTTTAGCTGTGACTGCGCCTCACCACATACAAACATTTTCAGGGACACCTCCGACCGACATCCTCGCACCCCTCCCTCTCATCCTCCTCTCCTCCTCCTCCCGGCGGCGCCGCAGTGTGAGAGACGAGAGGAGAAAAGCTGTTGTTAATAAAAAAGTGTTTCAAAAGAATAAAAAGAGGATGAAAAGGAGAGGTGAAATTGAGCGGGCACTGGCTGTGTTATTCCATCACCGTATGGGAGCTGGCCTCTCGCGGTGTGTGTGTATGTGTGTGTATGTGTGTGTGTGTGCCTGCGTGTGTATCTGACGCTCTCGGGCCGGCGGGGGCCCAATGGGGGGGCTGAGGGGTCCAAGGATCACTGACCATTTCTGGCCCCGGGGCACAGCAAATGATTTGCCTCTCTGAGGCTTCAAAGGGGAGCAATTACACTTAAGTAACTAAATGAATAGATACCCCAGCTAGGAGGCAGTTTGGGGAAACAGTGAAGCCCTTTGAGGGGAAGAAGAAGAGAGAGGCACCACACCTCTGGAGTAATGTGCAACAGCTCCCAGCTTGCATCACAGGGAGAAAGGAGAAGAAGGAGAAGTACGGGAGGAAAGAAAATAAAGTAATGCCACTGACTGAGAAGAAAAGAAGAGAAGAAACTGAAGGGAAGACGGAAAAGAGGAGGATGGTGCCAGCGTTTGGCACCTGCCAAAAGGCAAAACAAAACAAATTCAGGCTTCGTAACTCCACCTCCGTGAGTTACATGTTTCTCGAGCGGCGGCACCTCCTTCATGAACTGAAGGCATTCCGAATGTCCCAATATACCATAGCAGCACATACGAAGTCAACTCAGCCCCCCCAAATGAAAAGTCCCATTGAGCCCCATTGAGCGGACTGGAGAGGCTGTGAGGCTGCTTCTTTGGCAGGCTTAGCTCACCTGCAGAGAGGCCTCTATAGTCGTATAAAGAGGCTTAGCAGCTGCCAGGGCTGTAAGTCTATGGCACCTAGTGGGAGAGGAGAATAGGGAAATGTAGGCCCCCCCTTTCAATGGCCCTCGCCACTTAGTAACAGAAGGCATGTGCCAAACTTGCAGAATGAGAATGAGGAGAATGAAAACGTTCCCTTTGGAGTTCACTAAATATCGGCAGTGGCAGCGACTCTCTTTCTTTGTTGTCAAAGTGAAGTCACTCTCTCTCTCACACACACACACTCACTCTCTCTCTGTCTGTCTCGTCTGTCTGTCTCTCTCATAATTTCTCTATGAATAAAAGGACAAGTAATGAAGTCAATTCAGTCAAAGACCCCCAACCAAAACAGCAGAGATAAGCAACAACACGAGAGAGAGAGAGAGAGAGAGAGAGAGAGAGAGGAGAGAGAGAGAGAGAGAGAGGAGAGAGAGAGAGACTAAGGGCTGGGTCCCGAAGTGTGGAAGCCACAATTACATAGCTAAAGCTACCAAACCCAGCAGGACAGGGGCATTAGAATGCAGATATAGGCATGGCGGGCCATAGGGGTCCCATAGGCAGCAGTGCCTAGCGTAGCGGTCAAGAGCACCCAGGGGCATATAGTATAATGGTATAGAGGAGGCATATGCACTGTGAGGACTTTTCCCTCTATTGACATTATAGAACTGAGGAAGAATAGGAAATTCAATGGAATGATGAGTGAAATAGTGAGTCAATAAAAGCTATAGGTTATATAAAGGTTATAATAAGTTATTGGTTTGCTTGCATGGGGGGGTTGATCCCTCCAATTTCTGATATGCAACATAGTATCGCAAAAACCTAATATGACACTTTCTTGACATATTAACACATACAGTAGCTAATGTCACTTTTCTGACATATTATTGAATAGCTACCTGTAGTGCAGGAAGCACAAGGCATTTCGCTACACTCGCAATAACATCTGCTAACCATGTGACCAATAAAATGGGACTTGATTTGAGGTATTGCTATAAACTGTATGAGTCTCCAAGAGCGCTTGACGCTGCAACAAGTCTGCTGTTCTATCAAGTCCGATCCAGAATCCAGAAATCCAAAATATACAACAGCAATTCCTCCACCCTCCATCACCCCCCCTCCCTAAAAGATGCCCCCCCCCGGCATCTCCCTATTTGAGCCGCTCAGCAAGCCTCTATCCCCTCCAGGCTCCTGGCTCCAGGATTCCTCTCCTTCCTACACGGCTAATTTAGAAGGGCCTCCAGGCGATCTCTCTTCACAGTCAGAAAAGTGCAATTGTATTTTCCAGCTCATTAAGCAATAGCACAAAAAGAAGACCCCCCCCCATCTACTTTCCTGTCCACCCTCTGTTCAGAGAGAGGGAGAGAAGGATGGAGGGAGGGAGGGCTAAATAAGTGCTAAGTTTGAGGAGAAAACGGAGAAAGAGAAAGAGATGGGAGAAAGAGAGAGAGGGGGGAGAAGGAGAAATAGACTAAGTGAGCTCAAATGAAATGTGTGCACCTGTATCAGATTGTTTGTATTAGCTAGACACTCGGGAGGCATCTTCTTAAATCGCTCACTCCGAGTCACAACCCACAATTCCCCCTCCCTCTCTTCATCGCTCCATCTTTTCAAAGCCAATCCACTGCTCACTTGGTTCCAGTGAGTCCCATTGAAAACAACCCGTGATTGTTTATTAAAGGGCCTTTTAACTCTGCCAGCCCATTCCATTGTTGGGCTTTTTCATGGGGAGGACTTTGAAATTGTAATCTCAAGAGGCTCAAGAGCACACTATTTGTCCTGACCTTTACTGCTTGTATAACATTATTAGTACTCATAGTATCAAACAAGTGCAATCCGGCAGATAAGGCGATAGTGAAGAACCAATTGGGAACTCTTTAAAGTGGAGATAGAGTGTGGTTTTTGAAAAGTCAACGACATGATAACACTGACGATCACCACGACCTATGTGAAATCCACACGACCTATGTGAAACTATACAACGACCCTATGTGAAATATACACACGACCCATGTGAATATACACACGACCCTAGCTGAAATATCCACACGACCCTATGTGAAATATACACAGACCCTAGTGAAATATACACACGACCCTATGTGAAATATACACACGACCCTATGTGAAATCATACACAACCTATGTGAAATCATACACACGTGTCACGTTCCTGACCTATTTTTATGTTATTTTGATTATGTTTAGGTGGTCAGGCGTGAGTTGGGTGGGCATTGTTTGTTGTGTGTGTTGGTTAGTCTATGGGTTGTTGTATGTGTATGGGATAGTGTTTGTTAGGTTGTTTAGTTATGTCTATGGCTGCCTAGATTGGGTCTCATAGAGAGATCGCTTGTCATTCAATTTGTCTCTGATTGGGAGCTCAAATTATTAACGGTAGCCATAGCCCGTAGGCTTTTGTGGAGTCTGATGTGTTTCCTGTGTCAGTTGTTTGGTACACACAGGAATCTGTTTTGAGGTATGCTTCCGGTGTTGTTTTCGTAGTTTGTAGTTGTTTTCTTGTTATTTACCATTAAACAGATTACAAATTACCATAGCATCCTTGGTCGACCATAGCTCCTCTCGTTCTGAGGGAGGAAGAAACGACTTTGAAAGCCATTACAGAAACTCCCACCAACAACAGACCAACGCGGATTGAGCAAAGGAGGGCAAAGAGAACTTAAAGCGAATGGAGAGGCAGAGGAATGCGAGTTGGAGCAATTTTCAATGAGAAGGACACGCTGGGCTACAGGTGGGCAGAGAATCGCCGCTCTCGGGAGGAGAAGAGGCAGCCCACAGCCCAGGAGCGCTGGTATGAGGAGGCAGCACGTATGAGAGGCTGAAGCCCGAGAGGCTTCACCCAAAAATTTTCTCTTGGGGGGGGTAAAGGGAGAGTGGCGAAGCCGCGGTTGGATACCTGAGCCAACTCCCCGGGCTTGCGTGGAGTGAGAGGGCGCGCGTACTGGTCAGCACGTGTTCATGCGGGTTAAAGCGCACGGTGTCCCCAGTACGCGTAGCTTAGCCCAGTGCGGGCTATTCCACCTTGCGCACTGGGAGGGCTAGGTTGGGCATCGAGCCGGAGTGCCATGAAGCCGGCCCAAAGTATCTGGCCTCCAGTACGCCTCCTCGGGCCGGTGTACATGGCACCAGCCTTACAGGTGGTGTCCCCGGTTCGCCTGCATAGCCCAAGTGCGGGTATTCCACCTCGCGCACTGGCAGGGCTATACGGGACCCATTACCTGGTAAGGTTGGGGAGGCTCGGTGCTCAAGAGCACGTGTCCTCCTTCACGGTCCGGTATATCCGGCGCCACCTTCCCACCCCAGCTCGAGTACATCAGTGCCTACACCACGCACCAGGCTTCCAGTGCATCTCCAGAGCCCCATGTTCCTCCTCCACGCACTCTCCCTATGGTGCATGTCTTCCAGCCAGTGCCTCCAGTTCCGGCACCACGCACCAAGCCTCCTGTGCGTCTCCAGAGCCCTGTACGCACTGTTCCTTCTCCCCACTCGCCCTGAGGTGCGTGCCCTCAGCCCGGTACCTCCAGTTCCGGTACACGCACCAGGCCTAGAGTGCGCCACGAGAGTCAGTGTGCCCTGTTGTTGTCCCCCGCACTAGCCTGAAGGTGCGTGTCCTAGCCCGGTACCTTCCAGTTCCGTACCACCCACCAGGCCTACAGTGCGTCTGCAGCCGGGCCAGAGTCTGCCGTCCTGCCAGCGGCGCCTGACACTGCCCGTCTGCCCCAGCGGCGCCTGAAACTGCCCGTCTGCCCCAGCGGCGCCTGAACTGCCCGTCTCCCCAGCGGCGCCTGAAACTGCCCCGTCTGCCCAAGCGGCGCCTGAAACTGCCCGTCCTGCCAGCGCGCCTCACAGCCGTCGCCCGCTGAACTGCCCGTCTGCCCAGCGGCGTCTCTGAACTGCCCGTCTGCCCTACGCCGTCTGAACTGTCCGTCTGCCATGAGCCTGCAAAGCGCCCGTCTGCCATGAGCCTACAGAGCCGTCCGCCAGACCGATAGCCCAGAGCCTTCGCCAGGACCGGATCAGCAGAGCTTCCGCAGACCGGATCAGCCAGAGCCTTCCGCCAGACCGGATCAGCCCAAGCAGCTTCCGCCAGACCGGTTCAGCCAGAGCCTTCCGCCAGACCGGATCAGCCAGAGCCTTCCCGCCAGACCGGAGATCCAGCCCGATAGCCAGAGCCTTCCGCCAGACCGGATCAGCCGAGCCTTCCGCCAGACCGGATCAGCCAGAGCTCCGCCAGACCGGATCAGCCAGAAGCCGTCCGGAGCCAGACCAGCCAGAGCCGTCAGCGAGCCATGACCAGCCAGAGCCCGTCAGCGAGCCTGACCAGCCAGAGCCGTCAGCGGGCCATGACCAGCCAGAAGCCGTCAGCCCCCATGACCCAGCAGAGCCGTCAGCCAGCCTGACCAGCCAGAGCCGTCAGCCGCCATGACAGCCAGACCGTCGCCAGCCATGACCAGCCAGAGGCCAGCCAGCCCGGACTCCGCCGTCCTCACCCGGATCCGCCGTCCTTCACCCGGATCCGCCGTCCCTCAGCCCGGATCCGCCGTCCCTCCAGCCCGGATGCCGCCGCTCCGCTCAGCCCGGAGCTGCCGTCCCTCAGCCCGGAGCTGCACCCGTCCCTCAGCACGGAGCTGCCGTCACTCATCCGGTGTTGCCCCTTATCCCGGTGCGCCCTTAATCCCGATGCTGTCCTTCAGTTAGGTGGGTTAGTTGGAGGGTGGTCATTGGGGGGGGATACGGAAGCGCGGGAGTGACTATGGTGGTGTGGGGACAGCGTCCAGAGCCGGAGCCAACCACCGTGGACAGATGCCACCCAGACCCTCCCCTAGACTTTTGTGGTGTCGTTCGGAGTACGCACCTTGAGGGGGGGTTATGTCACGTTCCTGACCTATTTTTATGTTATTTTGATTATGTTTAGTTGGTCAGGGCGTGAGTTGGGGTGGGCATTGTTTGTTGTTGTGTGTTTGGTTAGTCTAGGGTGTTGTATGTGTATGGATAGTGTTTGTTAGGTTGTTTAGTTATGTCTATGGCTGCCTAGATTGGGTCTCAATCAGAGACAGCTGTCATTCATTTGTCTCTGATTGGGAGCCATATTTAAGGTAGCCATAGCAGTAGGCTTTTGTGGGTGTTTGTTCCTGTGTCAGTGTTTGGACCACACAGGACTGTTTTGAGGTATGTCACGTTTGTTTTGTTTTGTAGTTTGTAGTGTTTTCTTGTTATTTACATTAAACATGTACAATTACCAATCCGCATCTTGGTCCGATCCATGCTCCTCCTCGTCTGAGGAGGAAACGACTTTGACAGCCATTACAACACGACCCCTAATGTGAAATATACACAGACCCTATGTGAAATATACACACGACCCTATGTGAAATATACACACGACCCTATGTGATATTCACAACACGACCTCTAGTGAAATATACAGATGACCCTATGTGAAAATATATCAGATGACCTATGTGAAATATACAGATGACCCTATGTGAATATACAGATGACCCTATGTGAAATATCACAATGATGCCTATGTGAAATATACAGATGACCCTATGTGAAATATACAGATGACCCTATGTGAAATAATACAGATGACCCTATGTGAAATATACAGTTGACCCTAATGTGGAAAATATAACAGTTGGCCCTATGTGAAATATACAGATGACCCTATGTGAAATATACAGTTGGCCCTAGGGTAAAACAACATTGATCTAATCAAAATATCTCTACTATAGATACTCACTTAAAAGTTAACGAAATTGATTAAAACAACCGACCTTGCAAAAGGTGAAAAGGATGGGTTTAGTAATATTGATGACCTATCTGGCATGAAGTTTATCACGTATTGGTATAAAGTCTCATTCCATTTGACTCTGAGTGAGCTTATCGCTATTTTCCTCAAAAACATTACAAAAGGGGCATTTGTTTCAAGACACTGTTGCGTCATATTATAAATAGCATCGTAGTCAGAATATTACCCATGGGAACATTACTCAACAGTGTCTACTATCTTTCTCGTGACAAGGGTTATCGCAAAACTCATTTGGTGTCAGGGCATGAGACGTTCAATAAGAAAATGACAAAAATGACCTTTTTGAACTTTTTTGATACAAATCACACAATTTTTTAATTGCGATTATTCATTGGTTTGATAAGATGTTTAATTGGTGTATCTTTTTACTCATATAATATAACAACATAACATAATTAGAGAATATTTAGGTTTTCATTGATAAAAACTATCTCTATGAGGCTGTAAACAACCATGAATATCCATCTGATATTCAGTGGAACCAGATAGGTTGGATATGCTGTCACAAGTTCTTTGGTCTGACAAAGTGTGACGACACACACATAACAAGGCTTCAGGATCAGGATAAAACAAACGCTGCTTTGATAACCTACTTATATCACCCAAACACACACACACACATACACACTTTTGATCAAAACACGCACTCGCACAAACACACACCCAACACACACACCTTTTTTTCATATTTTACCTACAAAACCCCCAGAAGGACGGTTGCAACACATCTTTTTGATTCTACCCTTTTCTCACTCACAGCCCATATTTCAGCCAATCTGTTTTTATTATGTGAAAATAGCGTTTTTATATCATATACTGTATACTAAATTGCTGTAATTCATGCAATAGTTTCTGGTTTGGCCCCGGCTTGAAATGCCGGCCAAGAGTGAAGAGAAAATTGAGGCTGCTGCCTAGGGTTTTCMCAAATATAATGCATCACAACTTTGGCTGAGAAGATAGTAGGAGTTTGTGGTGACATTCTTTGGTTGCCTTTGTAACCTCAAAGTAGTCACACTAAGTTCTTTTGTCCCCTGTATTCCCAAACCTCGCTCGCCCACTCGCATTGTCTCCAGACTTTCCTCTAGAATGCTGATTTCTATGGCCGACGAACGCGGAGGTCAAATGAAAATGGTTAATTGCATTGTCACCTCTTGAGGTGTACCACTACCATAAACGCTTTCTGTTGGCAAGTGTGTAATGCCCTCCCTCTCTCTCTCAAGGCACGCTACAGAATCTGTTTTGTTTTGTGTAAAGGGCCGTTAGGATGGAATGACAAATGATAACCAGAAAGTAATTTCTTACATTAAAGACTCATCTTCATCATCAACATTCATATTTCAGTTATTATAGTGTTGTTATTCATTATAGTTCATGTGTAGTTGGAGTAGCAGTAGTACTGTTCTCATTGTTGTTGTACACTGCTAGATCAAATGGTGCTGTATAGAACCTAAAATGATTCAATGGCTCATTTAATTTATGGTGCTCAAAAATGTCATAGAAGTAATGGTAGAAAAGCCAGACAAGTTCAGTTCACTTTTGTGCATTCTGCAACACATTTCTCTTATTACCCAGCATGCATTCAGCGACCAGGACCAGTTCTCACTGACTGATGCCACTGTTGCTACAAGGAGGGAAGTGGCTTTGGCATAAAAATGTTAACCAGCATTTAACTGCAAGCTTGAAGCCGGTCTGATGTGGATAGATTCGACTTGTTAAGTCAAATGAAAGGTCAAMAGATTTTACACGGATATCCTGCAACCCAAGGCAATGCTATTTAAACCACTTTAATTTAAATGGGAGAGAGCTTATGCCTGGTTTCCTGATGTTAGAGTTAAATGAAGATGGATGCAAATGAAGCAAGGCAAGGAACTTTTAAGATAAAATACACTCAAAATATTTTCTCATAGTTATGTGAAATGTATGAGGATGCCTCTCAATTCTACTCACGTACCGTTTAAGCCATGCAGTTCTCGGTCCCTATCTCTGACACGTAATAAGAATTGATAAAACTGAAGACTAAGTAACTGGCTTTGGCAGATCCACCCCCAAAATCCCTCTCTAGTGTGTATTTAATTTTCATGATCAGAATCCACACCATTCTGGACGGCTGATTCTCCACTTCTCTCCTCATACAGACTCATGTGAGAGCAGAGCGGTGAGAGAGTGGCGTGATTGGATGGCGATGGCCAACGAATGTGTCCCCTCGCCCCATCCTCCTGTGTGGTGTCAGCAAGTGTGTCCATCTCACTCTGTTTCATTACCCATCAGCCATTGTGTTTCTGTCTCTTAAGCCCATCTCACACGTATTGGGTTCCAGTTGTCCCTCACTTTCTAAATGATCGGTTTGTTTGTCACTGTACAGGGCCTCACCACGGCACGGACACCACCACGTCAGGGAATTCACAGTTCACTGGTGGACAGCTCAGCTCTGCACCTTTCACCCCGGGTTCCTTCTGACTGAGAATTTAGCTTTGCTGTACAGTGCACAACGCTTACGGCGGATGCGGTTGTAGTGATCAACTGCTTAGTGATCATATAGTCATCTAAGGATGTAATCACTGTCTGCAGAGTGCACTGTATTAGATTGGAATTCCCAAATTCTCTGTCTGGTTCCAAGCTATACAGCTACAGTACCTTCCTTGTCTAACACACAAATCCAACTGCGCATGAAATCTAATTTGATTTTGATTGTGTTTAATTACTTTTATGGGTTTCCTTAGTCATTATATAGGGTCAGGGGTCATTCCAACTGTCTGTGAGAGAAATAGGCCTAAGTCACGCTTTCATTCCGCAGTAAAAACCTATTAATTGAGCTAGGAGTTAGATTGGGGGTCATCTACTATATAGGTTTCCATACCACTCATTTTGAACCTTATATAGATGATCTAACTTAGTCTTCTCACATTGTCTAAATTCGCTGCCCAAACTTGGCCCCTGCTTTTACGAACAGGCTGAGTGGTTCCATCGAAGCATGAGAATATTGGAAAAGGCCCCATTTGAGAGTCCTAAATGGCACCCTATTCCCTACGTGGAAGTAGAGCACTGCATAGGGAATAGGGTGCCATTTGTGACAGAGACAAAGTTTTCATTTCGGGTGCTGAAGGAGAGTGTTTCCCATCGAACGTGTCGACCTTGGGGGACAGATCTGCTTTCAAACTCGGTAATGACATCTGACACAGTTCACTCGCCTGCATGCTGTTACAGAAATTCATTTTGGGGATCTAGGAGAGAAGGGCTCTGAAAGTCTGAAACCGAAGACCCCGGCCGAACATCAGGGGGGAACGTTTTACTGTAACTTGGTGTAAATTCACGTGTAGATTTATTTATGGGTAGTACCTGTATCGGGTGAATCTCTGCATGGATTTGTGTTGCTCTATGATTCGCCTCTCATCCTCGTCTAGCACGACAGTTGGGAGATTAGATTGACTGAAGGGTACATGGTTGCTGGGATCTCAAACCTAAAACAGCTGGTCTGGGAGATTGTGGAGAGTGCCTGTTGAGTCAGAGAGAGAGGAGACAGAGAGGCAGATTGTTAGATATGAAAATGCAGGGGTGGACTCCCAAATTAGGGCTTGATTTTTTTTTAAATGAGAAACTGTCACAGTGGTTCAGATATTGATAATGACAGACTCATTTGGGAGGAGTGTAAATGATTGTAACTATTTATTCAGGTATTTGAAATGTATTTGAATGATATGTGAGATTGGAAGCCTAGATATCCAGGCACTTTGAAATGACTCAAAAACTCTTAGGGTCATTTTCCCGAACTCAGATTAAGCCTAGTCCTGGACGAAATAACATTCTCAAATAACATTCTCTTCAAAGAACCCCCTGTATACGGTTCTACCTACAACCCTCTATGAAGGGTTCTACCAAGAACCACTTTATCATCGAAAGGTTCTTCCTAGAACGTCTATGAAGGGTTCTACTGAGAACCCGTTTATCTTTGGACGGTTCTTCCTAGAACCCTCGATGAACGGTTCCACCGGCCGTAAAATTGTATTATTTATGACAATACATTACATATATCATAAGGCCTTTCTTTGAGGGCCTAGTTACTCCCAAACACAGTGGTGTTAGGAATCTCATGGTTTACAGGCCACATCAGGCCTTCAAGTCACATTATGCTTGCAAAGTGATATGTAATTCCTATTGGAATCCAGCCAGAGTTAGGATTTCCAACAAGTGGAATTGTTAATCACCTGCAACCTGCATTGAAAATGACTGCTAGGGTAGGGAAGATTGAATACTGAGACTACCAAAATCATCTAAACTGGAACAACCATCTCAGTAACGGGTGCAATAAATCCAACAGATTGGATGTTTAGAAAACTGTAAGGTATTTATCTTTGTGTAGCATAAAATMAATCAACCAATCAATGTACATGCAAAAACACAGATATTACAGTAAAACAAACAATTCTGAAAATCTCCCTTCAACAGAGCATGCTGGGAAATATTATATATGGTTCTATGTAGAACCCTTCTTGCCTTCCAAAGAATCATCAAAGACTCCTTTCTTCCTTAGGATGTTAAAGGTTCTAGGTAGAACACTTTGCCTTACAAAGAACCCTTGTGTGAAAGCGAAGTCGTGCATCTCGCTCATCGCAATATCTGCAGTGCTGCTTGAGGCAACGTCATTTCGCTGAGTTAACCAATCAATCAATCTTTCCTGTCCTTGTGTAGCTTTGAGAAAAAGCCTGATTGCCCACAGAACTACGTCAGTTRGGTAAGTTTTCCAACCATGACAMTCATGTGATTTGACCTAAGTCATATAAGGTCATAAACCAAATATGACTTGTTGTCAAATGAAGTGGACCAATTACACTTCATGTGTGACACAAGTTCATTCATAGTGTGACTTAAAGATGCACTCCGGGATCTTAAGCACAACAAATTCAAATCATATTGCACTAATTGGATTTGTAACATATCACACAAATTGCAAAAATCGTATGATATCATAAAAATTGCTACATTCGTAACATATCACACAAAATGGATGAGGTAGTACACAATTGGATGACGTAGCACACAAAAAACGGGGACCACTTTTGGCTCGTGAGCACCCCTTTCAAAACTAGTGGCTGAAATTATACAAAACGTTTGAGAGTGCATCTTTAAGGAGTTAAGGACACATAAGGTCATAAACCAAATAGGACTGACTGGCGGTCAAGTAATGTGAACCAATCACACGTGCCTTCTCATGAYTGGCCAGATTCAAATAWTGAATTATTCACCCTTTAATCCAACTAAGATGTAAATTGAAGTGTGAAGAGTAACAAAGACAATCCAGAGAGGGCTGAGTGGGTCTCCAGTGTGTTGGAGTGACCGTGCACTCTCTCGCTCTCTCTAAGTGTCTTCCTTGCCAGAATATTAACCTAAGAGCGATGGGGCTAAGGCAATTCAATTAAGACAAACCCCCCACTTGTGGCCTACTAGGCGGCCATTTTGCACTTTACCAAGTCTTAATTYTGTATTTGATCCTGCTGATGACTGTTGGCAGTCAAACAGCTTTCAGTGGGGTCCTGAGATAGGTGGGGTTGGCCATGCCAGGGAGGCCATCTTGGATTATATGGTGTTATTTACTATGGTATCATGTTGGGAGTGCAGAAGGGCAACGCTTTGGGATGATACACGTCATGAAAGATAGTTGACGTCAATGACACTGTGGCAAAGGGATGATTTTAGTGAAAGAGAATGTCTGAGAGAATCATTATGTTACAAAGCTCCTGAAGGAAATGAGAGACTAAACGCTAAGAGCTTATTTTGCGTACTGGTGACACTTCAATCAAAGGCATTAATGTTCAAATAATATGTGGTCACATAAGGCCTATGCTGCCACTTTAAAGTGCTACGATATAATGTTTTGTGATAAGAGACAACTAGGTCTACACATATGAAATCAGACCAGGACACCACAGATATTCGAAACTGTCAAGTAAATGTTTTGTTTTTTCTAATATTTAATGTATTTTTTAAAAGTTGTTAATTGTTTCTGTTTTTTCCTTTACTTTGTGGAAGGTATTTGATGGCAAATGCCAAATATTTCATATTTGTTATAAAGATTAATAGGCTTTATTTAAAAATACATCTAAATCAATATTCATTGCATTGTCTTTTTTACCTGATCGTTTGTATTTTTGTTTTTAATTCCTCATTGTTCATTTGACTATTTTAATTTCAATGTTGCTCGATGTGTATTCTTTCTGTGGAAATATGATCATTTTCAAAAACATTTTCGAAATACTGCCCCTCTTATCACCCGATCAAGTTATGTTTGTTCTCTTCTTCCAAGAAATGAAACCGTCTTTAATGTCAGTGGTTGTGCCTCATTCCTGCAGCTATGCACTGGACTATGAAAAATATTTCGAGGACAACTGGTTAAGTGGAGTTAACCGTTCCCTTTTCTCCCCGAGGTAGCTTCCTTTTTGATCCCGCCGAGGCTGGCGCCTTCCACAACACAACTTGTCTGGCTTATTAAATAGTTTGACCTGAAAAAAAAAAACGCCTGTTGCTTCTCAACCGAGCCTATTGTAAACTTTAAAAAAGTCCATGACAGCCTTTAAATTGGCGTAATGCTGTGTGACAAACAGTCATAGCAAATCGATTTATTTCTCCATTATGTCTGTTCATAAATGGTTATATGACTTTTAATATTCTAATGAGTTTCAATTTATTTGTATATTTGTGTATATCCTTATTTTTTGTCCTTTCTCATATTTTATTTTAGCCTATTTAATACTTTAGAAGGATTCCTTTATAACCTTGCATTCTTCTGTATCTTATCACAACGTTCTCGGGTGCGAAATTAATTAATTAAAAGGTTCCAATAAGTGCTCAACTAATGGATGTAAATACTCATGAGGCCTCCCCACTGGTTAATTGCGCTAAAATTGGTCTACTTTGTGTTCGGCGGAGACAAAAACCCCTTGAGCTATCAACGCACCAGCTCCGCACGGGGTCTGTATGATTAAAACTTCTTGTCGCTTTCAAAGGGTCTCTTGATGTCTCTTGGAAGGCAGAGGGCCAATGAGGACGGAGGAAAGGAGCGCTGGGAACGTCACGAGGCCGAGTTGAGACGATGATTGGACGGCGCGGAGAGGGGAACAGTTACTGCACTTTTATAGACGACCCCATCTAGTGAGTTGAGCTACTGGGCAATATTCTGACAGCGAGGACAGCACCAGACGCTATACTCTCGATCGCGATTCGATTTTCTTGAGCTGGCCAGGCGGAGGTGTATGGCCCCGTACCCCTTTGAGATGAATCCCGTTGGCCTACCGGGGTCTCCGTCCCACGAGATTAAACTCCACCAGAAAGAAGTGTCGGATACGGAGTGTGAGGAACTTCAACCCAAAGATATGACAACCGACAAAGGATACAAAAGTAAGACGAGCAGTCTTCCATTCAGCGTCGAATCATTGATTTCCAAGAAAACAACCTGCAGGACTTACTATTCTTCTCCCTCCTCGGATTCGGGTCTCCTTCAACCGAAGCCTGTGGCGGCGGCGGTGCAGATCACCGAACAGTTTTCTCCAAGGACTTTTTACGTGGAGAGGAAAGTTTCCCCGGAAAGCTCGCAGAGCGTGTCGGACTGTCAGAATGACGACAATCAAGATTTTTGTGAGAAAGACCAGYGCACTTGGTTCCAGACAACATCTTTCTCGACTCCCCCTCGTAAGTCCCTGCTTCCAGAGTTATTGGCTGTCTAAATGTTGGTCAACTAATTAGGCCAACTATTCCATATTGTTTGTCTATTATAATAATAATAATAATAAAGTAGCAGTAGTCATATTATTAGCAGTAGTATTATTTCTAGTTTTTCTTTTATTAGTCTATTATTGATGTTATCGTATTTATGAGATCGTTATTACCTCACATAATAGATCGTCATAAGCCTACCTCACATATGTTGTCATCACTGTGGTCGTGCCTGTCTATCCAAAAATCTATAGAATTTGCCTCGAAATGTCCCTATATCAGTCTAATAATACAATGTTATTTCAGAGTAGCCCGATCGTTCTAAACTGTGCACAATTAGACAACGTTCCTGTATGTTCCCGAAGTTTGTCATAGGCCTATTTTGGAATTGGGAAAWTGGTAGGCCTATCCATTAAAAGTCACGGTGCAGGAATAAACCTTATGGCAATGTCCTTAAATGCATACCTTGTTTGGTGAGACTAATTATGACTAATTTATTGTCACATAGGCGCAGTGAAATGTGTTGTTTTAAAGGGTCAGCCGTTCTTGAGTTTTCCATTTGATAACAATACCTTTTAATTTATTTGTCCCTCCAGGAAGCTTAAGTCCACCTCCATGTCCTTTAAGGAAACATAAAAACAACCGAAAACCTCGAACGCCCTTCACTACCTCCCAGCTGCTCGCTCTGGAAAGGAAGTTCCGACAAAAGCAGTACCTCTCCATTGCGGAGCGAGCCGAATTCTCCAACTCCCTCAATTTGACCGAGACCCAGGTCAAAATCTGGTTCCAAAACAGGAGGGCTAAAGCCAAGAGACTTCAGGAGGCCGAGTTGGAAAAGTACAAACTGGCGTCGAAACCCATGCTACCTGCCTTTGCTCTGCCTTTCCCCCTGGGAGCGCACATGGGCTCTCCATCTCTCTACGGACATTCTAACGCCTACCCCAGGCCCACTTTACCTGTTCCGGGACTCTTCGGTGGACCTGTCGCCTATGGAATGTATTATTTGTCTTGACTTAGATTGTGCATTTACATTTGAGATAAAATCATATGTCATTTATATATGTCTTCAAACATGGTTGCAACACTTAACTCTACCCCCTGTCTGGAACATGGATATATTTTTCCAGAAAGCCATAATTTCCCAGAAAGCCTATAGGCCTATATTTGTCTACACGACAGAGATCATTTTTAGATATATGTTGTATACGCTCATTAAAGTCAAATAGGCCAATACTTGTGGGACATGTTCRCATGCCTAGATATTCTTAGCCAAATGTTGGCCACATTGTTGATTGCAAGATGGTGATTGCAAGATCATTTTATATCAAAGGCCTATAGGCCTTATTTTGTATATTTCTGATAGCGATTTCTGATAGTTGAGCAGTTATCAATGGCCAAGTTGTTAATGCACGTGAGGCCTTAAAACACAAACCGTTTGCCACTTGCAACTAACAGCGTGTGTAATTGATCACTAGACCTATACATTTTTGTATCCATTTCGATTATACACAAAGGGGGGCATAACATTAAGTTTATGTAATTTAACAGGCCTAGACAACGTCAATATCCTCGTGCGTAATATATAGCCCAGTGCGCCATGCAACGAAAAAGTACTTAAAACAGCCTTATTGAAAGTGCCTTAAAATACCAACTAGGCCTATTTTGACCTCTRGAAAAGCTTACTTGAACTGTAAAATGTCTGTCATTTGTTTCATTTGTTCAATATTGACGATTTTTTACATTCAATTGTCCGTGCATACAATTATGGAAAATCATGACCAACAGAATTATGCATGTGTACATTTGCCGCATTTCTTTCCAGTTGCAAGCTCTGTAAATCCGGTTTCTTTTCATGGAGTGAAATATTACTTTAGAAAACAAATGTGCATAAACAATTTGTACTTTTTTTTACTATGAGGCCTTAAGATCAATTACAAATGTGATATTTGTATGATAAAAAAATGATTTTATTTTCAAGAAATATAAATAATATCATTGTAAATAATAGTGTTCACGTGTTCTGCAACTGATGGAAGAAGGCGCAGGAATATTGATATTTATTAAATATCTCTGTATCTGTACTGTGTACATACATGGTCTTATTTTAATTATTCACTCATACCTGTAAAAACTGAGCTCAGTAAATAAACATTATAATTTAAACTTCTGTTGAAATGCTTTTGTCTCGTCAATGAATACAGATTACACGTATTACACCACACGGTGAACATCAAGATTGAAAGGGAAAATTGTCTTGACAGGAACCAATGTAGGCCTACATTTTCTCCTAATTTTCTCTTCATTAGAAATGTAACAACAGTTTCTAATTTCAAGGTTCAGTATTTAACCTCCATCTATTCTGAATAATAGTTGTATAGTTCGTTCATCTATAACGACTGGAATGGTATATTTCTGCAACAAAAACTGGCAAAGTTTTCTTGATACTTGCAATGTTTAAACGAACAATATCCTTAGGCTATATATGTTTATTAYCAATTTAATAGTTGTGCGAATTAGGCCTACTTTGACAAGAAAAACTGAAATTATAGGCTACCTTCACAAGACTAGACTTGTGCGGCTGTTGTAATAWGCCCATCACTACCTCTAATAGCCGTACTCCRATGATCAATATTTATTAAAATGTTAATAATAATTACAATCATGCGCTTTCATAAGATTTTTCCTTGYTATATTGTTTTATTTGTGTATTTTGCCATTTGTTAAGCTAAACGATAGTTGAAACGACCAATGACGTTTGGATGCTATGATTTGGTTTTATTAATCTCTATCATATTAAACACAAAAACAGTAGATTTCAACCAGTATTATTCAATCTATCTAGTCATTTCTTAATTCCACATGAACCGTTGTATCATCCATCACCAAGRGTTTCGTATAGGCCTACTCAAAAAGTGATGATGTGTCTTCATTTCTCCCCTGGTTGTTTAGGCTACAGTTTTGGAATGATATGGCATTTTTCACCACCAAGTAGCCTAGGGAGCTTTAGCGAAAGTGGGACGATGTTCAGTATTTAAATTTAAATTTTTTAATTTTTTTTTTTTTTTTTTTAAATATGACAATCTCCAAGAAACCCGTCGTGATTTGAGTGGTGCGCAAGGGTCCTCGTGTTGGAACCACTTCACACTCCAACACGGTAGTGGGCGATATACACTCTATTTGTTTCCCGACCAATGGATGCACCAAAGAAATAGAGCCACTTCCACAGTTGCGCAGTGTGGGTAAAAGCTTGGACGTAACGAGGTATTTTGTSAATTAAAGTATTGTAAATAAAACGTTTTGGTAGCCATGTCAGTTATGGAAATATTATACCATGCAACGTGTGCTTGTCCTGCACGGGCATATAGTCGTTATTGTTACCCTTCCCACACGTAGGCGTTCGTCTGAAATCTCATGTGTTTTGCATTCCGACCTTGGCTGTAATGTTGGTGCTAACAACTTGCAAGGTTGTCAAACGTTTAGTTTGCAGAGTTAGCATTAAAGAAATGCAGTTAAGTTTTACATTAGTGCTTGCAATGATTAAACAGCGTTTTGCTCATCTGCAGAAGAAAAGTAGAAGCATTGGCATGCTTGCATAATTCAAGACATGTGACTGTTTCAAGTGTCACCACATTGTTTCTTGACAGCAGGGCTGAAATGGCAGTTTAACAAAACCAATAGCAATACCCAACTGAATCCATCATGTGTCTTGGCATTTCTCCTGGGTAAAACCATTTGAATTCAATCACTTTTTGACAGCATCCCTTGATTTAAACAAAACTTTCCATACATGTTTGTCCATGGAAGACTTGGTCAGAAAGTGACTTTTTGGACCTGAATGCCAAAACATTCAGGAGATAAAGGTGCTCAAAGTTGACTCATTTTGCATACCCTACCATAACATGAGACATCCATGTTTTCATCACTGGAAAATATAAACGGTTGAGTTTAATATAATTTAAAAGCTTGCAAACTGGGTTGACATTTTAACCTTCAAAACACCCGCAAAACACCAGTCTCAACAGTCTCAATGTCAACAGTGAAGAGGTGACTCCGGGATGCTGGCCTTCTAGGCAGAGTTCCTCTGTCCAGTGTCTGTGTTCTTTTGCCTATCTTAATCTTTTATTTTTATTGACCAGTCTGAGATATAGATTTTTCTTTGCAACTCTGCCTAGAAGGCCAGCATCAGTTTCTTGGCAATTTCTTGCATGGAATAGCCTTAATTTCTCAGAACAAAAATAGACTGACGAGTTTCAGAAGAAAGTTCTTTGTTTCTGGCCATTTTGCACCTGTAATCGAACCCACAAATGTTGATGCTCCAGARACTCAACTAGTCTAAAGAAGGCCAGTTGTATTGCTTCTTTAATCAGAACAGTTTTAAGCTCTGCTAACATAATTGCAAAAGGGTTTTCTAATGTCAATTAGCCTTTTAAAATGATCAACTTGGATTAGCTCACACAACGTGCCATTGGAACACAGGATTGATGGTTGCTGATAATGGGCCTCTGTACGCCTATGTAGATATTCKATTTTWAAYAATCAGCCGTTTCCAGCTACAATAGTCATTTACAACATTAACCATGTCTACACTGTATTTCTGATCAATTTGATGTTATTTTAATGGACAAAAATGTGCTTTTCTTTCAAACACAAGGACATTTCTAAGTGACCCCAAACTTTTGAACGATAGTGTACATGCACATATTACTTCAATTACCTCGAATAACATGTGCCCCCGCACATTGACTCTGTACATACTGTTATTTTACTGCCGCTCTTTAATTATTTGTTATTTAATTTTTTACTTAACACTTATTTTTCTTAAAACGGCATTGTTGGTTTAATTAAGGGGTGGTAAGTAAGCATTTCACTGTAAGGTTTCACCTGTTGTATTCGGCGCATGTGACAAATACAATTTCATTTGATTTGACTCTCATAGTCATCACACCAAAGCCAGTGTTGCCAATATCAGACCGCTGCGCTATAGGCGCATGTCTGGAAAAAGCTATTTCCTTATCACTGGTGCAGAGGAATGGAATGGTGTACCAAACCATATAATATCCATTCATACGCTAGGGAGTTTTAAGATAAACCTTGAGATATGGTTTATGGGCAAAATGCTTTAAAACTGCACAGGCTTAAAGAAAATATAATTGTTTTCAGTAAACGTTACATGGTCATCTATTTTATTCATTTTACAGTTTCCTCCCTATTGATGAGACGTATTTTGTTTCCATGTTATAATCTTGGGTATATTTTGTTTTCATGTATTTTCATGAGAACCACAATGGAAATACGTGTTTAAACTGTTTGTCATCCTCAATGATTTTAATGGCATGGTACTGTATCTACATGTGTGGTTGTTTTGTGTTTTAAAATGGTCAAATACATCAATGGGAAAATATGTATGGACGGTTTCGTTCAAATCAAAAGGGGCACGGGCAAAAAGTAGAATGGATTTACCCTCCTTTGAAGATTGAGTAGTTTAGATCGAGAACATTGAGTTCTATTACTTCTCTGTAATGTCTACGCTGCTGCTAATCTTAGTTATTATCTATGCATAGCCACTTTAATAACTCTACCTACATGTACATATTACCTCAATTACCCCGATTGACTCCACCTTAGTACCATGAGAATGATCGAGGGCTCTACTTTGTAGCTCTACTTTGTATCTGTTCCATTATGGCATCTGTGAGCGCACAGTCAATGTCATTGAGTCCATCTCCGTCAATGTCATTGAGTCCATCTCCGTTTGAAGTTGTCCATTTTCTTCTACTACTTCTATGAGTTGGTAAACAAACTGAAAGGGTGCATACTGCCACCTGGATGTGTTGTTTGAACAGGTATAAAGCCAAGGTTGGCGATTTACTGCCACCTGCAGATATGGAATGTTTGCTAATGAGTATAATTCATGGGCTGATTCCTCTTGATGACCCGGATGGAATTCTGTGAGCCTTCCTTAACCCATAGGATGTTCCACCCAGTTAACTACTTCAAGATGTTGAAAGTCCTCAATGGTGCTGCCCAGGCTAAAACAGGATTTTGAGCACTAGAGTCCTCTATCTATCTCTATCTATGGGCAGTGCATGGTCAGGAAAAACTCATAGCCCTAAATGTTAGGCATATTTGACTTTATTTGACTCTGTTTATTTCTGAAATGTGTGTCTGTCCAGGCATTTTGCTCTGAGGTAATGGTATCTCCTTCTCCCTCAGAATAGATGCCTACTTGGAGGCATCCAAGGCCCAGTATTCAACAGAGGTGACCATCCAATACATGCATAGAGTAGAAGACTCACTCACTTTCTCACTCTCTCTGACACACACACACTCCAGTTTGCAGTATAGAGTGAGAGTCCATACTGTCCTCACTGCTCTCCCTGTCTTTTCAGCTGGATAAGTTCCACAACATGATCCCGTTCGACCAAATGACCATCGACATGTTCCCAGAGACCAAGCTAGACAAGGAGAAGCACCCGTACTGCCCACACAAACCCATTGCCGAGCAGTAACTTATCACTACTGGCCAGCCACGTAAGCCCATGGCAGACTTATCACCAGGCATATCACTTTGCCTCACAAAAATAGATAATCTACAGATCTGAGTACATTATTTTATTGTCATGATTCTTTTATTTCCTTGAGAAATATTGTTTGTTTTCTCTATGCTTTTTTTCCTAAGGCTTTCAGAGGAAGTAGTAATAGTGCCATATCTAACGACGCAAACATTCAATTGGTTTTTGAGCCAAACATTTGTTTGTTGCTTCACTAATTTAGCTTTCTTATCATGCATTTTGTCAATTAAATATTACCACTACAAAATAGAAATGTTGATGATGTAATGGCTGTTTCTAGATTGAGAACCTAATTCTCCTAAACTCGGACCTGCCCCCCCCCACCCCACCCCACCCCACCCCCCTATGTGCACATTTTGGTTTTTGCCCTAGCACTACATAGCTAATTCAAATTACCAACTCATCAAGCTTTGATGATTTGAATCCGCTGTGTAGTGCTAGGGCATAAACCAAAACGTGCACTCAGGGGGGGGGGGGCAGGACCGAGTTTGGGAAACCCTCTCCTAACCTGCCACGTTAGTTCTCCTAACCTGCTGTGTAAGTCTACCTAACCTGTTATGAAAGGTCACTTCTGCTTGTCAAAACCGGCAGCCTGCTTTGAGAACAGTGTGAGTTTCCACTAATGCGATACACATGTCAAAGATATGTTCCAGGTAGAATATCCCAGATAATAAACGCTATGGTGTACTGACAAGTTAGCACCACTGGGTGGCAGTATATGCATGTACTTGGCTCCAGGTTGAATGTGGCACCTAGACTCACAGCACACTTTCCATACTTGCACAAATGTATGAAATTAGTATTGTGAATGATTTAAGTGTTGCTTGTTGTTAGCTGAATGGATGTATGGATTACATTTTAGTCATTTAGCAGACACTCTTATCCAGAGTGACTTACAATTAGTGCATTCATTTTAAAATAGCTAGGTGAGACAACATATCACAATCGTATAATGTTCATTATTAGCTTGTTCCACCATTGGGGTGCCAGGACAGAGAAAAGCTTTGACTGGGCTGGGCTGAGCGGGAGGCCCCCCCCCCCCCGGTATGGATGGGAGGGTCAAGAGACCAGATGTGGCAGAACGGAGTGCTCGGTTTGGGGTGTAGGGTTTGAGCATAGCCTGAAGGTAAGGGGATGCAGTTCCCCTTGCTGCTCTGTAGGCAAGCATCAGGATCTTGAAGATGATATGAGCTTCGACTGGAAGCGAGTGGAGTGTGCAGAGGAGCGGAGTGACATGGCAGAGCTTAGGAAGGTTGAACACCAGGCAGACTGCAGCATTCTGGATACATTTCAGGGGTTTGATGGCACAAGCGGGGAGCTCAGCCAAAGCAGAGTTGCAGTAGTCTAGATGGGAGATGACAAGTGCCTGGATTAGGACCTGCGCCGCTTCCTGTGTGAGGAAAGGTCGTACTCTATGGATGTTGTAGAGCATGAACCTGCACGAACAAGTCACTTCTTTGATGTTTGCAGAGAATGACAGGGTGTTGTCCAGGGTCACGCCAAGGTTCTTTGCACTCTGGGAGGGGAACACTGTAGATTTGTCAACCGTGATGGAGAGGTCTTGAAGCGGGCAAGCCTTTCCCGGGAGGAAAAGCAGCTCCGTTTTGACGAGGTGGTGGGCCGACAAGGTGAGATGTCTGCCAGGCACACAGAGATGCGTGTCGCCACCTGGGTGTCAGAAGGGGGGAAGGAGAGGAGCAGTTGAGTGTCATCCGCATAGCAATGATAGGAGAGACCATGTGAGAACCGAGTAACTTGGTGTACATAGAAAAGAGGAGCGGGCCTAGCGTTTTGGATGTGGCTTTACCCTAATTATAGGGCCTTTAAACCATCACAATAGTGATTGAATCAATCATCCCTCATTCAATACTAAATACTGATGAGCACTGAGGAATATCATTATATTTTATAAATTGCTGCCTTATCTTTTCTATCTAATATACATCTTGGTAGATGTCTGAAGATTTTGATAACATTTTTTTGTCATTTTTTATTTTAATATTATAATGATGGCACCTGTAGAAAGTGGGCAATGTCATGTACTACATACCCAGTTGATCAATATGTATTGTCATTAGTTTGTAGTCAGGATCCATCATAAATATTTTATTAGCAGCTAAAGTGAGTGTTCAGTTATCAAGATTAATTTACTAAATTCATGCATGATAAACTGTACAGTACATTTTTGYTTTGTTGTKTCTTGTTACTGGTTAGTGTAATCGTCAGTCATATACACCTCGCCAATCACAGGTCTATTTGTAGCGTCCCCTTCTCAGCCTTGCAGTGCGACTGGCTACTTCTCTCATATGTATATAAAGGTAGGCGGGCTATGTTGCAACATTCATTCCTGGATGCAGATTGGATTAGATATCCACAATWTCAGATTTGGATTGGCCTGCGGCTCATGTAGAATAAAAAATAGGAGGAGTTATATTACAGATAATTTCCGCTATGTGTGTTATTTGACAGTYCTGTAAAGCTTGACGAGAAACACGCAGTTCAGGTAAGGYTGTTTATCGTTTTAGTCACTTTACATGTCGATAAATATCATGACATTTCTAGTGAGAGGTCTGTCTAGCTGAATAAATTGACATATGTATGCGTCTTTGTGGTAGAGATTGTGTCACCAAATGTCCAGATAGTGCGCGAGCTGTGCCGAGCATGTCAATCAATAAGCACTTTCCCTGCTGAGGTCAAAAMACAGCATCTTTGCATTAACCAGATMCTGGTGGCTTTTCTGCACMAGCCAACTTGGTGAAATTCGAAAGCGACTGTATTTGTACATTACATTAGGTATTTTCTACGGCTGGTTGGTCTCATTGTAAACAACGATCTAACGTTAGCTGTTGGGTTGGCATTATCGGTCATCATATGCCAATGCTAACTAGAGGGGACTATAGTTAACGGCTAGCTAGCGAGGTTTATGATGCTTGCCTGCTGTTTCAAAGCGTGTCAATTTAGCTAGGTACTGTAACTAGGCTACTGAATGTTGTGGTGTAGCGGCACACATTGTAACTGTTAACGTTAGCTATGTACCTAGCTAACTAGCTACAACATAATGAGATGACTTAATTGAGTACAAGTTTCTAATGGGCTTTCCAGAACATGTTTGGCCCTGTAGTACTGCTAAGYTAGATGAGTGCCTAGACACGAAATTAGAATCACTTCACCAGTTTCATTACCGTACTCTGCGCAAAAACATACCCACGGTTTGCGCAGGTCCGAGCTAGAATGCGGCTACGTTAGATTCAAAAGGGCGGATCAGGATATTAATGAGGGCTAGTAATACAACGCTACACGCCAGGGTTCCGAATTATGCAACAACTATTTTGACATAGAAACCCGAGCTGACCTATTGCCACACTGTCCTGCTACCGTTCACAACTGCACACGACTCATGAGCTACTAATTCATGTCACAAAGGCTATACTGTAGTTAACCTACACATTTGAAAACGGTAATATGGTTCATGCTAATTGATAGACTTTAGGGAGCAAAGGTCAAYTTGTGCCATATGCTTATGTCTGGTTTCTGTTCTCTATGACCCTAGTTATTGCACATCATAGAAAGTTGGCTAAGTCAGAGTTCATGTACWTTCTGTCCATAGTCCCCACAGTAGTTTGTCTGTTCTCTAGGGTCTGACAGGCTGACCCAGTATAAACAACATGCTATAGGCTGTTGTTGGTGGTTAATCCCTGGCCCAGAATGGGCAGTGTACGTAAATAAAACAGGTTTGGTTGTGCTATTATTGCTTCTGGTGTGAGAGGGAGAGAAGGAGGAATGACGAGAGAGGGAAAGAGTTTGCACATGCCTGGGCCTAGGGACATCGACACTGGCAGCATTGTTTTCAGGACAATGGGAATAGCCACCAAGCTATATGGAGGCGTTACTGGAGAGTGGGAGAGAGAGACAGCTGCTTCTGCTAGAGGAGATTTCTGTAACATTTTACCCTTTTCACTGACAGTGATCTTATTACTCTGTAATAATTCTGCTAGCCTAAGCCTTGTAGTAGTAGTAGTGTGCAATGCATGCAATGGTTAGCATAGGCCTACGTGTTACACAATAGGATATACATGGTGACAACACTTAATATTCACTGAGATGGCATGAAGGGACACGGCAACTCGCTCTTGGGATCATTGGACACTCAGTACTTTAAGTTTGCCTGATTGACTGTCTTTTATCCTTCGAGAGCAAATTCTTTCCACGACAAAAGCCTAGCACTGCAACTGTGAGTGAGGGGCAGGGAAAATGTAATGATGAGCAAATGGAA
Organism: Salvelinus sp. IW2-2015; assembly: GCF_002910315.2. Lineage (NCBI taxonomy): Eukaryota > Metazoa > Chordata > Actinopteri > Salmoniformes > Salmonidae > Salvelinus > Salvelinus sp. IW2-2015. Next base: position 43,762 of record NW_019943919.1, read on the forward strand.
ACGTGTATATTTTCCTTTCTATATGATTACCCTGGGCCTCCTTGTTGTCTATACAGCACAGACCAACAGAGCATGTGATGTTTCCAGAGCCAGACAGTACTGCTTGGCTGGGTGGAATCATGGCTAGGCCTAGTTTACCATGGTATTTCATTAAAATGGGCATTTATTAACATAGGGATATTCAGTAGTTTGGGTACTTACAGTTTTGCTTCAGCAGTTGGTTAAATGAGTCAAGCACAAATTAATGGTGGAGGATGAGAGAGAGTAGTAGAGAGAATAGACCTTGATGCTACACATCCTGTTTCAGGTCTGTTTGTGACAGGCTATGCAATAGGACAGTCCACTGTCAGCCACTCTCGGATTTGATTTCATCCAATGCAGCTCTTGTCCTCTGATTCCTAGACCATMTTGTCATGGATTATCCCTTTAGCTGGGGTTCAAAAGTACATACAGAGTATTCAGACCCCTTTGCTTTTCCACATTTTATTACGTTAGCCTTATTCTAAAATGGATTTWAAAAATGCTCAATTTACACACAATACCCCATAATGACAAAGCAAAAACAGGTTTAGAAATTAGTATTCAGACCCTTTACTCAGTACTTTGTTGAAGCCCTTGGCACCGATTACAGCCTTGAGTCTTCTTGGTTCTTCTTGAGTCTTCTTGGGTATGATGCTACAAGCTTGGCACACCTGTATTTGGCACACCTGTATTTTTGTTTCTCCCATTCTTCTCTGCAGATCCTCTGAAGTTCTGTCAGGTTGGATGGGGAGCGTTGGTGCACAGGCACAGCAATTTTCAGGTCTCTCCAGAGATGTTCGATCGGGTTCAAGTCTGGGTTCTGGCTGGGCCACTCAAGTACATTCAGAGACTTGTCCCACAGCCACTCCCGCTTTGTGCTTAGGGTCGATGTCCTGTTGGAAGGTGAACCTTCGCCCCAGTCTGAGGTCTTGAGCGCACTGGAGCAAGTTATCATAAAGGATCTCTGTACTTTGCTCTGTTCATCTTTTCCTCGATCCCGACTAGTCTCCCAGTCCCTGCCGCTGAAAAACATCCCCAAAGCATGATGCTGCCATCACCATACTTCACCATAGGGATGGTGCCAGGTTTCTTCCAGACGTGACACTTGGCATTTAGGCCAAAAAGTTCAATCTTGGTTTCATCAGACCAGAGAACCTTGTTTCTCATGGTCAGAGTCCTTTAGGTGCCTTTTGGCAAACTCCAAGCAGGCTTTCATGTGCCTTTTACTGAGGAGTGACTTCCGTCTGGCCACTCTACCACAAAGGCTTGATTGGTAGAGTGCTGCAGAGATGGTTGTCCTTCTGGAAGGTTCTCCCATCTCCACAGAGGAACTCTGGAGCTCTTTCAGAGTGACCATCAAGTTCTTGGTCACCTCCCTGACTAAGGCCCTTCTCACCCGATTGCTCAGTTTGACCTCATGGCTTGGTTTTTGCTCTGACATGTACTGTCATCTGTGGGACCTTTTTATATAYACAGGTGTGTGCCTTTCCAAATCATGTCCAATCAATTGAATTTACCACAGGTGGACTTCAATCAAGTTGTAGAAACATCTTAAGGATGATCAATGGAAACAGGATGTACCTGAGCTCAATTCTGAGTCTCATTGCATAGGGTCTGAATAATTATGTAAATAAGGTATTTCTGTATTTAATTTRTTATACATMTGCAAAAAAAAWYWMWTTTTTTCTTTCTGCTGTGTCATTATGAGGTATTGTGTGTAGATTGAGGATTTCTTAAAATTTGATCTATTTTAGAATAAAACTGTAACGTAACAAAATGTGGAAAAGGGGAAGGGGTCTGAATACTTTCCGAATGCACTGTGTGTAGCCTATAAAGACTTTGTTTGGGTTGCATACTTGCATTTGTTCATGTCAACAAATGGGTTAGGAGAGATGGTGGGGGGTCTGGAATGTCTGCTGTGATGTAGTGATAAATGGATGGAGTGGGAGGAAGAAAAGTAAAGAGGCGAGATGATGAAGGGAACAGATGGGGGTGGAGTTTCATTGGTCAGTGCTAGGCCTAAATCCCWGGAGTAATCAAATCAAATCAAAGTTTATTTGTCACGTGTGCCAAATACAACCGGTGTAGACCTTACAGTGAAATGCTTACTTACTTAAACAATAGTGCAAAAAAGTTATTAGGTGAACAATCGGTAAGTAAAGAAATAAAAAAACAGGAACAAACCAGGCTATATACAGTAGCAAGGCTATAAAAGTAGTGAGGCTACATACAGACACTGGTTAGTCAGGCTGATTGAGGTAGTATGTACATGTAGATATGGTTAAAGTGACTATGCATGTATGATGAACAGAGAGTAGCAGTAGCGTAAAAGAGGGGTTGGCGGGTGGAGGGACACAATGCAGATAGCCCGGTTAGCTAATGTGCGGGAGCACTGGTTGGTCGGCCCAATTGAGGTAGTATGTACATGAATGTATAGTTAAAGTGACTATGCATATATGATAAACAGAGAGTAGCAGCAGCGTKAAAAGAGGGGTTTGGGGGGCACACAATGCAAAAAGTCTGGGTAATCATTTGGTTACCGGTTCAGGAGTCTTATGGCTTGGGGGTAAATACTGTTGAGAAGCCTTTTTGTCCTAGACTTGGCACTCCGGTACTGCTTGCCAAGCGGTAGTAGAGAGAACAGTTTATGACTGGGGTGGCTGGGGTCTTTGACAATTCTTAGGGCCTTCCTCTGACACCGCCTGGTGTAGAGGTCCTGGATGGCAGGCAGCTTAGCCCCAGTGATGTACTGGGCCGTACGCACTACCCTCTGTAGTGCCTTGCGGTCAGAGGCCGAGCAATTGCCGTACCAGGCAGTGATGCAACCAGTCAGGATGCTCTCGATGTTGCAGCTGTAGAACCTTTTGAGGATCTCAGGACCCATGCCAAATCTTTTTAGTTTCCTGAGGGAGAATAGGCTTTGTCGTGCCCTCTTCATGACTGTCTTGGTGTGTTTGGAGCATTCTAGTTTGTTGTTGATGTGGACACCAAGGAACTTGAATAACCCAAATAGGGATGGGGGGGTAAACCCTCTTAGAGGACCAGCCCTCAGGGAGATGGTCATGGGAAGAGGGGGGTAGTAGTACCATGCCATCTGGGCACAGTAGGATTGTCTGTCTCTGGATCATGTGTTCCAAATGCCACTATATTCRCTATATAGTGCATTACTTTTGACTAGGGCTCTGTTTAAAATTAGTGCACTGTGTAGGGAATAGGATGCCCTTTGGGATGTTGCCTGTGTGCCATTGGAGCACTGTTATTATCTCTCGGTTTGGGACTGGGAGATGATCATGTTGCCAGTTTCAGTGGGGGAGGGGAACGGATGGGGATTGGCTGAGAGGCTCTGCTGTTCATGCATAAACACATATACAGTATGTATCTATAAACAGCAGTACCTCTCAGAAACCTGGATAGGTGACTTTCCCAAAGTTCCCGGGTTTTCCAGGAATTCTGGTTGGAGTATTCTGGAATTCCTGCTTGTTGCCTCCTGATTCAGGGAATTTCCCAACCTGGGATTTCTGGAAAACCTGGACATTTTTAGGAAAGTAATTTTGCAACCTTAAACCTGGACAACCTTTACAAAGAGCAATGAGTCTTAAATACATACTAGATWGTATTTAGTATAGTTTTGTTAGTCCTTTGTAAAAGTCCAGGTTTCTCTTCCATGCTACTAAAAAGCTATTTGCTTTACTACTTGTGTGAGAGAGTGAGTGAGTGTGAGACGTAAACAGTAGCCTGCATGTCTAATGCCAACATCCTGTTTTGTCTCCTTAGAGGCCGTTGATGGACCAGCCTGGTGAAGAGGCGGGGTTAGAATGGGACAGAGCACCTCGGAACAAGAGGGCCAAGAACGTGCAGATGCCCCTCTGGAAGTAAGAACACACACAATCCTGTCCTCTACCACTTACTCTGGCCCCATTGACCTCACCAACTACTACAGTACCGCTCCCATAGAGTGTGTGTGTGTGTGTGTGGGTGGGGATACCTAGTCGGTTGCACAACTGTATGAATTCAACCAAAATGTCTTCTGCAGTATGTACAGTATCCACCATCTGTCAGACCATAACCAACTTCTCATCAATAACTGCAGCTGAGTCCTTCTTTCTTTCGTCTCTTCTCCTGATCAATAAGCACTGACCGCCCTCCCACTCCAGCACAGTCACTAATTGGCTGAGAGCCAGAGTACTAAAAGCCCATTGGCCTTGCCCCATTGTGATACACTATCTGATTGGTCATGTGACCAGTGGTCAACTCAGCCATCCCCTTCTCTCTCTCACACACACACTTTCTATTGCAGCAACACTATATAAGCTTATCTCTGAGCTAGGATCTCCACTCCTTCAATGAGTCATATAGGGCCTAGTCTTAATCAGCGARGGGATTAGAACAGGGAAGGTCCTTTTGGCAGGACCTCACTCAAGTTCTACGATATCTTCCTGGAGAGAAGTGTCCTATTGATTTAGAGTTAGAGAGACCTCAAAAGATAAGAGACTCTCACTGTAATTTCTCTGCTTTGGTCCCCAACTGTGTGGGTGTGTATGGCATAGGAGTTAGACATCTCTCTCGGCTCTCTCTCACTCGTTACCTCTCACTTTCACTCACTTTCACTCACTCATTAACTCACTCACTCACTCACACACACACACACACACACACACACACACACACACATACAGCTGTGTACAGTACAGTCAGCTGATCACAGCCAAATTGCATCATGTCTCAATGAGCTCTGTGTTATTGTCTGGTGCAGCAGAGTAAAGCAGCAGACAGTCACTGTTCCTATTGTTGGTCTCAGAGCCAGGCTGACATGGGCACAAGGCAACTCAATCCATATCGACAAGGCAATTAGGCTTACTGTATAATAATAATCATCATCATCATCATTAAAAGTATTGTTAGAGTTATGTGGTCCCATTATTTATATGGAGCTTTTTGAGTTAAGCTGGGTAAGAAGGGACTGAGAGAAGGAGGGATGAACAAAGGAAAGAACAAGTGGGYTGGGGTGCTGACAAAAGAGGATGTTGATAAATAGTTAGGGCAAACTCAACACATTGGGTGACTGGATGTGTTTAAGATCCCACCTGGAAACTGTCATCCAGACCTGATTCAACCCAGATGAAACAATTTTACGTCATCATTCCTCCTTCTCTGACATTCTTTTCCCCGGGCATGGCGAACCCCAAGCCCTGAATTCCTTTATACGTCAGTTACTTAACTCAGTAACGCAACTTTCCCAGCTCTGGAAAAAGCTCCCTGTCTACATAGTATATAGGCTATTTTATACGGTTGTTCACTTCTCTTTTTTGTCTGCCAACAGGAAGGGTTTAACAACATCAAGGCGTTTGTGGAGGAAGAGCTACAGACTAGCATGGTTAGTTCGTATGTTGTAGTCTGGTGTGCAGTGTTTCATTCCATGAAGCCGTTGTAATTATGTTCTAATCAGCTGCTGCACACCTCTCTCTCTCTCTTTGTCTCTCCACATCTCCCTCTGTCTGTCTCTCTACATCTCTGTCCCTCTGTCCATCTCTGTCTCTGTCCATGTCTCTCTCTGTGTGTGTCTCTCTCTCTCTCTCTCTCTCTAGATGATGGGGATGGTGATTGGTGCGGGCATCGCCATAATCCTCATCGCCATCCTCATCTTCTTCATGCTGCGGAGGATCCAGCTCAGAAGTACGTGTCACATTCTCTCTCCAATGCATTTTCTTCGATAACTATAAAATGAAATAAATGCTAGCTTCAGTTACACTAGCGATTGCCCTTCACTTACACCTAAGAGCTTTCTAGCGTTGTCCCCGAACCCCCAAAAATTGTCAGACTGAGTGTAAATGTATGTGGACACCCCTTCAAATTAGTATATTCAGCTATTTCAGCAACACCCGTTGCTGACAGGTGTATAAAATCACGTACACATCCATGTACTGTCCATAGACAAGCATTGGCAGAAGAATGTCCCATATTGAAGAGCTCAGTGACTTTCAATGTGGCACTATCATAGGATGCCACCTTTCCAACAAGTCAGTTAATCAAATGTGTACCCTGTTAGAGCTGCAGCGGTCAACTGTAAGTGCTGTTGTTGTAAAGTGGAAACGTCTAGGAGCAACAACGGCTCAGCCGCGAAGTCGTAGGCCACACAAGCTCACAGAACGGGACCGCCGAGTGTTGTAGCACGTAYAAATTGTCTGTCCTCGGTTGCAACACTCACTACCGAGTTCAAAACTACCTCTGGAAGCAACGTCAGCACAAGAACTGCTCATCGGGAGCTTCATGAAATGGGTTTCCATGGCCGAGCAGCCGCACACAAACCTAAGATCACCATACGCAATGCTAACACGGAACCCAAACCGGCTGCACGCGTGCGCCATCGTGCATAAAGGTATTTTGTCCCCCCACACCAAACGCGATCACGACACGCAGGTTAAAATATCAAAACAAACTCTGAACCAATTACATTAATTTGGGGACAGGTCGAAAAGCATTAAACATTTATGTCAATTTAGCTAGCTAGCTTGCACTTGCTAGCTAATTTGACCTATTTAGCTAGCTTGCTGTTGCTAGCTAATTTGTCCTGGGATATAAACATTGAGTTGTTATTTTACCTGAAATGCACAAGGTCCTCTACTCTGACAATTAACTGTTTTAACTTCTCACAGACCTGCAAGCCCAGGAGGCCCCCAAGTATCGATTCCGCAAGAGGGACAAAGTCATGTTCTATGGGCGAAAGATCATGCGCAAGGTTAGTGGCTGTGGTGGCATGCGTTTTGGGGTTTCTAGCAAAGTAAAATGGTACCCTTTTGTTCGACAATGCGTTTTTTTGCCTTAGTTAACCTTTGACCTCTTGCTCTCACAGGTGTCCCAGTCCACCTCTTCCCTGGTGGGCACAGCCTCGTCCACACGCCCACGACTCAAAAAGAAGCAGAAAATGCTCAACATTGCCAAAAAGTGTGTGAACACGGTTTACCCTGTCTACTCTACTGATATCCATGATGCTAACAAACTTAGTGACTACAGAGTAGAGAACAATAGTCTCTTATACATTTGTCCTCCCGCTCTCTCATCCTGCTCTCCGTCCCTCCCCCTCTCCTCCCTCCAGGATTCTGCGTTTTAAGAAGGAGGTGCCCACCCTGGTAGCTAAGGAGCCTCCTCCCTCGGTGCTGGAGGCCGACCTTACAGAGTTTGACGTGGCCAACTCCCACCTGCCCTCCGAGGTGCTCTACATGCTCAAGAACGTCCGGTACGTAGGGACTTCTCCGAGTTTGTGTGTGTGTAGAGTGTACTCTCTGTGTGTGTTAAGATGTTGTGGAGTCCTTATCTATATGGAGGAGACGTGTGTGTGTGTTCGAGTAAACCACCATGTATCAAACCACCATGTATCATMGGTAAATTGTGACTGACTGATCTTCAAATAATATTGAGTAGTTATTAATGATGCAAGGTGATACGTAGGTCAGTCAGTCACTTTTTTTGTGTGTAGTAATCTCTCCATCTCTATCCCCCCCTGTAGTGTGCTGGGCCACTTTGAGAAGCCTCTGTTCCTGGAGCTGTGTAAACACATGGTGTTCCTGCAGTTCCAACAGGGAGAGTACGTCTTCAGACCGGGCCAGCCTGACAGCAGCATCTACGTGGTGCAGGACGGAAAACTAGAACTGTGCCTTACTGGAATGGTGAGGGAGAGTGTGTGTGTGTGTATGCGTGTGTCTGTGCCTTCTGTACAATTGAGCCTCCATCCATGCTAACAAGTAAACAGGAACTCAGTTCAGGGGCTTACAGTTCTCTAACAATTATCTCTCTTGTAGGTCATTAAATAATGATTAGCACCTATTAGTGTTTGACTCAGATTATCCCAATATGGAGGAAAAGGATCAAATGGAATGATCTCTGAATTTAGAAAGTTATGGCCACAATAAACTTGCATTTGGGCAAAGATTGGAATGACTTAACATGAACAGAATGTTTTCAAGGTAACTGTCAATTGTACTGTTTGCCTGTTTTTGTCTATGTTCATTTGTTATGACATACTCTGTTTTACCCCTGTGTGTTTTTAGGACGGCAAGGACGGTGTGGTGAAGGAGGTGTACCCCGGAGACAGTGTCCACAGCCTCCTCAGCATCCTGGATGTCATCACCGTAAGACACGCCCACTTCCTGTCCCGCATTCCACGCTCCCTAAATCACCATGCACGTGCCGTTTCTTGTTTGAGTCACCCTTTTGTCTGTCCCTATCACGTTTCAGTCAGAACTTTGAACTTAGTCAAGGAACAAGTCAGGGAAATCTAGCGTTGAATCGTAGCCTCKAAAGTTGAATCATATCAAAGTCATGATGATTTCGCAATTTAATGTTATATCATGAAGCACTATGATATGACATGTGTGGCTTATGTGCGCTTTTACTCTTGGTGGGATTTTTTTCTTCTATAAGTATACAATGAACTATTAAACACATGACCCTTTTAGAGTCAAGAGGAMTTGGTAGCTAGCATGTAACRCCTATATTTAGACTTGGGAAAACTACCTGACACAAACATCCCGGAGCCCTTGCTTTACGACTGAGAAAAGGAAGTGGAAAACGTCTCTAAAGCAATGGTTTCTGCTGGTGGGTTCTGCTAGTTCCCTCTTCTTGGCTTGTGACTATAAACATTTTGTTGAGTAGTTCAGTTTTTTGTTAGTGCGTGGGTCACAGTGACATTTTTAAAAAAAAAGACAAAAAAAAAGGCTTCACCCAAGTCACTGCAATGGCCGGGGTAGGCCGTCATTGTAAAATAAGAATTTGTTCTTAACCTACTTGCCTAGTTAAATAAATAGGACAGTGCTGAAAGAGCCTTGTCGTTGTGTTTGTTTCAGGTACACCTAGCTAGCATGTGAAACCACTCCCAACACAAACTTCCCCTCCCTTTACTGCTGAAAATAGGAACTTGTAAAATGTCTCAAGTCTGTAAAGTTACTAATATTGAGTTACAGTATATTCTGAGAGCGTGTGTGTGAACCTTATCACTGTGTGTGTGTTTCAGGGACACCAGAAGCCGTACAGGACGGTGTCGGCGCGGGCGGCTGAGGTGTCCACCGTACTGCGTCTACCTGTRGAGGCCTTCCTCTCCATCTTCGAGAAGTACCCTGAGAGCCTGGTGCGGGTTGTCCAGGTAAGCTGCAGTGTGTGTGTGTGTTTGTCACCAGGTGTGGACGTGCGTTTTTCTCTTGATGTTTACGGGACCTTTTCCTCCCTCTGTCTTCTCATGCAGATCATCATGGTTCGTCTCCAAAGAGTAACCGTTCTGGCTCTGCACAACTACCTAGGGCTCACCAACGAGCTCTTTAGCCACGTGAGTCAAGCTCCCCTTACACACACACACACAGCGCCACGATTCATCATACCACCCAGATTCTCAAACAACACACACCCACACATGGACATTCTGTTTGTTACTTCATCTACCAGGAATGCTACTTCATTAGCTGAAGCTACATCAGACATGCTGTTTTCATTACGATTGAGTCATTCAACGCTAACGCTACCGCTAATCACTTTTCAATGCTGACCTGGTAATTATAGCGATGCTAATTCAACGCTAGCCTGTCTTCATTGACCCTAACCTCTCTCTCTCTCTCCCATGCCCCTGTCCTCCCCTCCCTATAGGAGATGCAACTCCTGCGCCTGCTGCCCCTGTCCCCCCACCCCGTGCCCCGCACCAGCCCCCAGCGCCACGGCAAGCGTTTCGGTAGCCTGACCGTGCCCGTGGAGGACCGCGAGGCCGCCGTGAAGGACGCACCAGATCCTGGGAAGGATGGAGCCACAGTCCCACCAACCCTCAGRAGGACCATCTCCATGCCTGTAGACATCGCCGGTGAGTAACTCTTTCTGTCGGTCTCTCGATCCCTCTCTCTGTCCTCTTCCGTTCTTTTCTCTCTGTCCGTATGGTAACATCAGCATTCTTAGTATGTAACTTCAGCTCTGTGGCTTCAGTCCAGTTTTTACTGCATGTTAGTGACCTGACTTGACTCTTGACATTTGACATTAGTGTGCTTTAGTATGTTCCTAGTATGTAACTTGCCTCTGTTGCTTCTCAGACTGTTGACTGTGGCATTTACACGTGTTTGTGTTAACATGATTTCTGTGGTGTGTGTGTGTGTGGTGTCTACACACAGGCATGCAGAAGAATCTGCGGTCGGATTTCGATATGGCCTACGAGAGGGGACGGATCTCAGTTTCCGCTGAGGACGGCAACACACCACCCACCTATTCACGGGTCAGTATATACGCGCGTGCTCTCTCACACACACAAGGTTGGATATTAGTGACATCTCAGAATATGCATTTACATTTTAAATAAAATCAAAACAGAAATGTTTTAGTAATTCAACACTATCTATTCACTAACAGTCATCCTAGTGCACTAAAATACACATTTGCACTTCAAAGTAGACCACTAACTCTTGTCTTTGTARGTCACAGATCTGCACTTCAAAGTAGACCAGGCACAGTGTACTGTAATTGACATTCATGTCCCTCCATGTTTTCTGTTCTTTTCCCAGGACCAGCGGGAYAGGAGGGTGACCGTWGACGAGGTGCCGTCGGGGGTGTACCTTTACCCCGAGGAGGAGGGGGGTCCGGACAACCAGTTCTCACCAGGACCAGGACCCGTCCCCGGTCGCCCCAGCCCTGCCCTGTTCGAGGAGGCCCTGAAGGAGCTCCTCAAACTCATGAGGATAGAGGTTAATACTAACTGATGCTTAGTAACCTTAGTACATGGTCAGTAGATGGTTGCTATCTATGCAACCATGACTCTAGTAACAATGTAATCATGTGGCATTTACCTGATTATTGTGTTAAAAAACTGTCACCAAGTTACTTTGTCCTTTGGGCTAATGTACCATGTCTAGACAAGTTCAAGTTCAACCAGCACTTTCTCCCTCTGACTCCTTTTATCTAAYATTATTACAGTTCCATTTCACAATCTACTGTTATGGTTGGAACCGAGCATCTGAAATGTACGATATCGAAAGTTCTGTCTCCGTCCGTATATTTGCCAACCCTCTTGATTTGCAGCCCAGGAGAGCAAAAGGGGAATCCAGACGTTGTTTCACCACCAAGAGCGTTTCCTCATTCCCTCCCTCAAACGCTGTCTCACTCTTTCTTTCTCTCATTCTGTTCTTTTRCCTTCTTCTGCCAGGACCCCGCTCTGCTGAATGGGAGAGTGACTCTGCACCATGCCAAGGCAGGAACTGTGCTGGCTAGACAAGGAGACCAGGTACTTTTCTGAGGCTTGGAGAGATGTCCTCTCCTCTGTTTGAATGCAGGTTGACGTTTGTCATGAATCTTGCCATGGAGGCAGAACTGAGCGATTTCCGCTAGGTGGGCCAGCTGCAAAGTCAAAATTGTCTACATCGTCATGACAATACATGCCAACCTGACTGTTTAATCCCCCAATTTTATGAGGGAGAAGTCTTCAAAACATTATAGATTTGTGATATTGCAGATTCCTATCATCCCTTAATATTTCCTTGACATCTTTCCCCTCCAAATCCCTCTCTTTCCCATACACTTTATTCTCCCCTCCCCAGCTCCTTACTCCCTCCTCTACTCTCCTCTCTTCAACCCCTCTAAACACACAAAAACAAAACAAAACAAGAGACCTGYAATCTGAACTCCCTCTTCTCCTCTCAGGATGTGAGTCTCCACTTCGTCCTGTCCGGCTGTCTCCACGTGTACCAGCGGATGATCGACAAGCAGGATGCGGTGTGTCTGTTTGTCACCCAGCCGGGTGAGATGGTGGGCCAGCTGGCCGTGTTGACTGGAGAGCCCCTCATCTTCACTATCAAGGCCAACAGAGACTGCACCTTCCTCAAGATCTCCAAGTCTGACTTCTACGAGTGGGTGTCTAGTAGAGACCAGACTAGAGAGAGACTAAAGCAGGGGGGTAGGCAAGCCTGGTCCTGGAGCACCGCAGGCATTTCCTGTTTTTGATTTAACCGACCTGGAAGACCAGCTGTGCCGAATTTAGGCGCTGAACTGCTCAATTAGCTCAGTTGGTCAGGTGTGGTGCCTAGTTAGAGCAACATCCTGCTGTACCCGTGGCACTCCAGGAACAGGGTTGCCTACCCCTGGGCTAAACCCTTCTGTGTGAAAGGGGTATAGTTCACAGTCTGGGCATTAAGCTGGAACATTCAGTTTAAGCCTAACTCGGGTTTAGAAGTAGAGGAATGCAGGTTGTTGAATGATTACATGAAATTTAAATATACCAGTAGTCACTGACTGTTGACTATTAAACCATCTGTTACAAGTAGGTTGGCTTCAGTTCCAAACATGCATTTCTCGTTCTATGTCACAACTGTCTCACTGTTGATAAGATGCTGGTTATTACTATCTATCTGGTCATGGTAGAAAAGACTGAAGTGGTTCGAAAGTGGCATACACTTCTCCTAACCCTCGCTTTGTTTATCAGTTCCTGTGATATTTAAGCKTAGTGACTGCCTCACCCCTGAGATACTGTCTGTGTGTTTTTCCTGATCTGGTGTGCTCTGTGCTGCCCCCTGTCTTTAGGATCATGAGAGAACAGCCCAGTGTGGTTCTGAGTGCAGCCCACACCGTAGCCATCCGCATGTCCCCCTTCGTCAGACAGATGGACTTCGCCATAGACTGGATGGCTGTGGAGGCTGGCAGAGCCCTCTATAGGTATCTGGACAAATCTTCTCTCATGACAGTATTTTTAATTTGACCAGAAAATCTGTATTAGTGTGTTTGTTCTTATTACAAGCAGGCACATTTTTCTGACTGACAATATCACCTATCTGAAGGTATTTTTCTTTGACACGTTTCAAACTCTAGCCTTGCACAGACACGCTCAAATGTACACTGTCCTGAAACCAAACAACAATTTTTATTTTATTTTATTTTTTAACCGAAGTGACTGTTCTCCACCTCCTCTCGTCCTATCTCCAGGCAGGATGACCAGTCGGACTGCACCTACATAGTTCTGAACGGACGTCTACGTTCTGTTATACGTAAAGCTAACGGGAAGAAGGAGCTGGTAGGAGAGTACGGTCGAGGAGACCTCATAGGAGTGGTGAGACTCTGACCCATTTCTACAGCTGTCATCGTTCTGGTCTTTCATGCAGAATATGTTGTTACTATATTAGTTTATAAAGCTAATATTCAGAATAAAGTCAACCTATTTTATTTATATTAGACCTGTGTGTGTATAGTGTATGTTTGGGTTGTATTAGATCATTGGGGACACTATACCTTTTTAAATCCCATGATTTTGGAGCTCTTACTATCATCTCCTCCTGTTTTCCCCAGGTTGAGGCTCTGACCCGACAGCCCAGAGCCACTACGGTCCACGCGGTCAGAGACACAGAGCTGGTCAAGCTACCAGAGGGAACGCTCAACAACATCAAGAGGAGGTACCCACAGGTGGTCACCAGGTTGATCCACCTGCTGGGACAGAAGATCCTGGGGAACCTGCAACAGGCCCGCGGACCATTCTCAGGTGAGAGTGTGTGTGTGTGTGTGAGACACACCCACAAGTACACAGGCATGTACAGTATGCATACACACACTTGCCCTCTTTGTCCTCTAGATAAAGCCATGTATTACACTCTCTCTCTCTCACCCCGTACTTCTCCAGGTTCTGCCCTCGGCCTGTCCAGCGTAGCGTCCAGCCCTGACGTCACCAACCCGGCCAGTAACCTGTCCACTGTGGCCGTACTGCCCATCTGTGACGAGGTGCCAATCAACGCCTTCAACCTGGAGCTCAGCCACGCCCTCAGCGCCATAGGTACACACCTCTAGAGACTAGCATAGCAACTGTCAATCAAACCTTACTATGACTTGAACGTCTTGTTTCATATTAGTCAATAGTGATTACATCTGCCTAATGTGAGTAGATTCTGTGGACAATAAAGTTGTTCTATTCTGTTCCTTAACTAAATTGTTACATTGAGTGACCGCGATATTCAATTTTATATACATAAATTGTTCTCTCGGGAATATTAAACATTTGTCCTTGATGTGTAGGACCTACCCTGCTGCTGACCAGTGACATCATCAGAGAGCGACTGGGGGCCTCCGCTCTGGATAGGTCCGTTTTTATCCTCTCTTCTTCCTCTCTTCCTCTGCAGTATCCATATCAGTTGGTTGTTCTTCACTCTCGTTCTCCCCTCGTAACAGTATCCATGAGTACCGTCTGTCTGGCTGGCTGGCCCAGCAGGAGGACATCAACAGGATAGTCCTGTACCAGACAGACAGCAGTATGACCCCCTGGACCCAGCGCTGCATCAGACAGGCTGACTGCATCCTCATRGTGGGCCTGGGTGAACAGGAACCTGCGCTGGGACAGGTAGGAGGGACGGGGTYAAGAGCTGGAGGTTGATTTGGATGGGGCTCAATTGGAAGATGGGTTGCTAGTGTTTGGAGGATTGGTTGACCTATGAAGCTACTCTACTTACAAGCTGCCTAGTTACATTTATTTGTTCAATTTAAAYCTTTCATTGTGAAATTATACATGAACCTCATATTTCAGCTTATTTGTAGAGATATTTTTTTTTTAAAGCAGTCTAGTTATGACTGCATCTTATCCTCAGTACTGTATCTAACCATGCCTCTCTCTCTCTCTCTCTCTCTAGTTAGAGCAGATGTTGGAGAACACCGCGGTGAGGGCCCTGAAACAGCTGGTGCTGCTCCATAAAGAGGACGGCTCGGGGCCCTCCAGGACCGTAGAGTGGCTCAACATGAGGAGCTGGTGCTCTGGACACCTRCACCTCCGCTGCCCCCGCCGGGTCTTCTCACGACGCAGCCCCTCAAAACTGGTGCGACTCCCTGGGGAGATGCCATGACTTCTTTGTTTCTTTTTTTACTTTCTCTCTTTCTAACTTTCTTTTTTTTTCTTTTTTTTCGTTTATTCATTCATTACACACCGACCTTTGCCCACATCTGATTGTGTTCCTCCATTAAATGGAGGATGAGGACAGTTGTAAAGAGAGCTCTGACGATGTGGTAAGAGAGGAGGCTAGTCTGTTTTATATATACTTTAATAGCCTGTTGAGCATGTCCTCTTCATCCAATCAAAACATTTGTTTTATCTTGCACGGAGTGACGGCTCAAAATGAAGCACTTTGCAGTTCTACGAGTAACATGAGTTTTGGTTTTCATGAGAAATAACATAGTGCTTTAGCAACAAAAGCTTTGGGAAACCCAGCCCAGGTCGTTTTGGGGAAATGATCCATTGACAAGCTTACCAACCACTTACAGCGCTTTGGTGGATAGCAACTGTCGCTAACCAAGTCTGAATTGTTGGACAAGCTCTCGTTTCAAGCGCATGGAAGCCTACAAATTGCTCAGATTATCATCTGAAATCGACGTGTGTTTTTGTGTGTGTGTGTGTGTGTGTGTGTGTGTGCGCGGGCGGGCAGAGGGAGGTGTATGAGAAGGTGTTTGAGAAGACAGCGGACAGACACAGTGATTTCTCTCGGCTGGCCCGGGTACTGACTGGGAACAGCATCGCTCTGGTGCTGGGAGGAGGAGGTGCCAGGTCAGTGGACTTAGTTTTGATAGGAACACCTCTCTTTTGTGCTAGACTCTCTTTTGTGCTAGACTCTCTTTTGTGCTAGACTCTCTTTAGTGCCAGACTCTCTTTTGTAGATGATCAAGTAGTACATGCTTTACTCCACACTATCGACATCATCAAATGCATGTTTTCAATGACAGTCATGGGACCACAGCTCTTTGCATGAGAAGTCCTGTCTTCTGTTGATTATTATCAAGATTTCTTGTAACATGAATGTCCTTCAGGGTATCTGTAGTCTCGAATTAGTCAAGTTCTTTCAGATCTTTTCAAATGAATGAAAGAAGTGGAAGAAATGCAGTCCTCAAACAGTGAATTTCCTACTCTCTCTGATTGGTTGTTGTCTCTGTCACTCTTGCAGAGGCTGCTCCCACGTGGGAGTGATCAAGGCCATGGAGGAGGCAGGGATTCCCATCGATATCGTGGGCGGGACGTCCATCGGGTCGTTCATCGGGGCGCTGTACGCTGAGGAGAGGAGTGCGGTGCGCACCAAGCAGAGAGCCCGAGAGTGGTCCAAGGTCTGATCCTCCCTCCGCTATACCATCATGCACTTCTCTTGTTCCTATATCTGACCATTTGGCACATTCCTTTGTCAGGTGACATGTAGTGTATTAGAGGGAATCAGTTTGAGCATGGCGAGACACAGAATCACTCGTGTTGATCACATAATGAGTGGTCATGTGGGACGCAAGGTGATTCTGTGCGGTTCTGACTGAAATGTTGATCTCAGACACGCTCATTATTAACCTCCTTCCCTCCCTCCCTACAGGCGATGAACTCCGTATTCAAAACCATTCTTGACCTGACCTATCCCATCACCTCAATGTTCACCGGCGCCGCCTTCAACACCAGCATCTCCAAAGTGTTCCAGGACAAGCAGGCTGAGGTGAGAGGTCACATTGTCTGTCAGTGCTACTAGAGATGTCTGTCTGTGAAGGAAACTGGGCCACGTTCAGTAGGCAAACCTTGTGAACAGTTTCAGATAGAAATGTCTTGAATAGAGCTGACGTTGATACCTACTCCACATTTTGGTGAGGCATATTTGTTCTACATAATATATGTCCTTCTGAACGTTCCTTATTCCAATTCATATGGAATGTGTGGTCTGTGTAACCATCAGGACCTGTGGTTGCCCTACTTCAACGTGACTACTGACATCACGGCGTCCGCCATGCGTGTGCACCAAGACGGTGAGTGACAGGCAGCTAACCGCTGGCCCCTCCCTCTCTCTGCTCTATCGCTGTTTAGAAATGGACGACTAGATTTTGAAGTTGTCTTGACCGCACTATAGAAGTAATTGTCCTAGTTCTGCGGGATTTTGAGTAAAAATTGGATAGCTGTTAGGATAACTCTCAAGCAGTCACACACACACACACACACACACACACACACACACACACACACACACACACACACACACACACAAGTTAGATATGTATTTCATTTAGATATATACTCCATATGTAACACTATTTAAATCAATCCACTCACGCTGGTASGGRCCAATATGACCGAGAACTAACGTGGGATTGACATGATCATTCATTCCTAATGTCATTCGGCGTTTGATGATAACAGCTAGATAATTTAGATTAGAACGCCCTGATTTTACTGAATCAGAGTATGGGTTATGGGACTAAAATCCCAGCCCTTAATTGCACATTTACATTTGTTTTTATTTTAGTCATTTAGCAGACYCTCTTATCCAGAGCGACTTACAGTTAGTGCATTCATCTTAAGATAGCTAGGTGTTGTTATAATTTGGCGTTTTAGATAAATTCTGCATGCGTTTCAGCTGTATAATACTAATAGGGAGGTCATACAGCTGGTATGCTAGAGCAAAATCCTCTTTTCCCCGCTTGTTTAATATGTTCCTCCATTGACTGACTGACTGACACTTAATATATGGATTGTTTATGTGTGTGATGACTGACTGAGTGAGAAATGCACTGCCACTAACTGTAGCTAGAATAGTCCTAGAGGCTGGGGGTACGACCCCTGCTGACCTCTTGGGGTCATAGGCCACACCTTTTGGCTTGTGGAAGGAAACCTACCCCCCCAAATCCAGTGTTAGTACATGTTGCATGCATTCGTTATCACCGGTAATGTCCACTGGTTTGTAAGAGCAAAGGCATTTAAAGAAAGTAATCTATGTTATTTATGTACTGATTTTAGGCCAAATAGGCAAATGTAGCAATTGAGTCCTCCTTGATCCTGGATTTGGGGTGTCATAAGGTTGTAGGGTCCTCCAGTTATATCTTCGATGCCTGTCTGCACTTGGCATGTTTACTAACGGCGAGAGCAAAGCTTTACGACACTCTCTCTCTTTACCGACCACCTTCCTCCTCCCTAGTGTGATGTCACTTCCTGTTGACGCAGCCTAGTATACTCCCACTACTCATCTCTATTGCTCTCTTTCTCAGGTTATTCCTCCTACCTTTCTCACATCTGTTTTATGTTTAAAACATGTCTTTAAAACAACACCAAACAAACCATGCCACAGTGACTTCCCTAATGTTCATTTGCTCATATGGGGACACTTTCACCATCTGCTGTATAGGCTTACTATTAGCCTGGTCCCAGATCTGTTTTGCCATCTTACCATCTCCTATGGTCATTGTTGGGAAGATGGCACAAACAGATCTGGGGCCAGGCTAGTGTACTATAGATGTAGTGTGCTAGTCGTTGAACCTTCCACCCTTGTCCGTGTCAACAAGTAGGATCCAGAACACTCTTCATTTGCTTTACCCCTCCGCACCCTAACGCCTCTCCGTCCATCCCTCCCTCGCTTCCCATAGTTTCTCCCAATGTGCTTTCATACAGCTCAAATTTCCATTASTGGAGGCTTACACACAGGAATAGAGTGAAGTTGCCCCTAGACCCTGATCTTGGGTCAGTTATGTATTTCCCCCAATAATGGTTAAGTTTAGTATTGGGGGAGGGGAAGCTGATCCTAGATCTGTACCTAGAGAACTTCAACCGTAGCCTACACCACACATGGCCAGAGCGCAATGTCTGAAGCTCCGAGTAAGTGGGCCGTTTTTTTAACACCAACCTCAGGGTTTTCCAACATAGGAAGTTACACCGTTGGCTCATTCGTAACGCAAGGACTTTATGTGTTCGTGGTGGCACTATTTGGTTTATGCAACACCCCATGTTTCCATAAGCCAACCAATGAATGGTAGTCTCTTCGACATTGTGTAAATGTAGCATCATTTAGTCTTTTTTTATTTTTTTATGTTACGCTAGTCGCAAGACCTGTAGCTTAATTTCAAGATGGTGGCTTTTAGAGTATGGTCATAGCCATCAAGTTTATAGATCCTGCATTGTGTGTGTGCTAGCTAATTCTCCCTGGCTTGTAGATGGATCTTCCTTTTGATCRTTTTCTAACTCTTACTTCTCTCTTTCACTGGTCTCCTCCCTCTCTCTCGCTCTCTCGATCCCTTTCTCCGAGAATGTTGGTGCATTTTGTAGTAATTTTCTTGTTTGTTGTCGGCTGCTATCTATCTAACCAAGCTAATACGCTCTTACGCTCTAAACAAAACACCAAACAGGARGACTGTGGCTGTTGATAGCCTGGGATAGAGTAGAAATACACTGAGTGTACAAAACATTAGGAACACCTTTTGCCTTTAGAACAGCCTCAATTTGTCGAGTCATGGACTCTACAAGTGTTGAAAGRGTTCCGCAGGGACGTTGGCCCAGGTTGACTCCATTGCTTACCTTAGTTGTGTCAAGTTGGCTGAATGTCCTTTGAGTGGTGGACAATTCGTGATACTCATGGGAAACTGTTGAGCGTGAAACCCAGCAGCGTTGCAGTTCTTGACACAAACCGGTGCGCCTGGCACCTGCTCCCATACCCCGTTCAAAGGCACTTATATATTTGTTTTTGTCTTGCCTGTTGGCACACATACACAATCCATGTCTCAACTGTCTCAAGGCTTAAAAAGCCTTCTCTAACTTGTCTCCTTCCCTTCATCTTCACTGATTGAAGTGGATTTAACAAGTGACATCAATAAGGGATCATAGCTGTCACCTGGTCAGTCTATYTCCTGGAAAGAGCAGGTGTTCTTAATGTCTTGTGCACTCAGTGTATGTAGGTCTCCATTTTCCAATGAGGTTTCTGAACTAATACATGGTTACGGTGTTCATGGCTCCTTTTGAGTGGTTTAGGAGAGTAAATGGATGACACCATTTGAACTATTAGTTTGAAATTCAGTGTAATATTAATGCTGTGACGCTATTTAGTTATTTTCTATCTGTATTGAAAAAATGTCATTGTCATCTACAATCCTGTCTGTGCTATCTGTTTTACTTCTAGAACTGGCCTCTCTGGTTATTTACTTCTAGAACTGGCCTCTCTGGTTATTTACTTCTAGAACTGGCCTCTGGTTATTTACTTCTCGAACTGGCCTCTCTGGTTATTTACTTCTAGAACTGGCCTCTCTGGTTATTTACTTCTAGAACTGGCCTCTCTGGTTATTTACTTCTAGAACTGGCCTCTCTGGTTATTTACTTCTAGAANTTCTAGAACTGGCCTCTCTGGTTATTTACTTCTAGAACTGGCCTCTCTGGTTATTTACTTCTAGAACTGGCCTCTCTGGTTATTTACTTCTAGAAACGTTGCGTTATGTTACCTGGCCATGTTCCCTGAGGGTTTTATACTGTATACGTCAGATACAATTTCAGGTCGTTTTACGTTTTTAGATTGTATARGTCGAGAGCTCTGGACATGTTTTGCCCCTTTTGTCTCCTGCTCTTTTCTGTCCCTCACTCTCTCTATATATCTGGCCATCTTTAGCTCTGTCTTGCTCCTAGGTTTTACAAAATTACAGAAACTTTCCAAAGGTCTCAGGTTTTTCAGAAATCCCAGTTGGAGGATTCCCAGAATCAACTGGGAATTCTTCAACTGGAATTTCCCCAACAAATACGGGAACTTTGGGAACGTTTCTGACAATTTGGAACCCTAATCTCTCCTCTCTCCTTTGTCTCACTCCTTATCTCTCTTTCTCTCTCTCTGGCTCTGCCTCTCTCTCTGTCTGTGTGTGACGTGGGGCTATTTGTCCATGTTTGATGTCCCTTCTCCATCTTCCATTCTGACAGGCTCGCTGTGGCGCTATGTTAGAGCGAGTGCCTCCTACACCCCCTATTTACCTCCCCTCTGCGACCCCAAGGATGGCCACCTGCTTGTGGATGGTTGCTATGTTAACAATGTCCCAGGTCAGAGTTCAAAGTTCAAACCCCGACCCGTCTCAACCCCAAAAGGAGTTGTAGAAGTTGCTCCTGACCACTGATACAGGGTCATATTATTTTCACCCACCTGATGGTTAATGTTAGGATTGGGGTTATGTKAATTGATCCCAYATCTGGGGTTAGGGGCAACTTCTACCTTAAGCTCCTTGAAACACCGACAATCAACCACTCCCTCCCCCTCACGTTCCGTCTCACCTTAACCCCACCTGACCAGTCGGACATTGGGAACCCATGGTTTGGAAGGAAAGTTAGGCTAATACAGTGTATATTTCGGTATGTGAGTGGAGGGMATGRAATGTTTCGCTCCCCTACACCCAGAACCACCCATTCTTAACACCAATACTTCTCTATTCAATTTGGCTTCAATAGTTCACACTCATACACACGTCAGTTACGAATTGGCTTTGTCCCACCCCCCAGTGTCAATAAGCCCCTCCCCATGCCTCCGGATTGGCAGTGAGGCTTTGCTCATGCAGGTACATATCCATGGGTCAGACAGAGAGGTGCATGATGGTCCTGCTTTTGGTGCCCCGCCCCCTCCCTGTTTTTGGTTCTCCATGCTCCTCCACTTCATCTCCCAAGTTCTCCTGCACTTGGCTGGTATACTACACACCAAGTGTACACTTACTCGTCTGCTTTTTCCTGAGCATGGCACACAGGCTTTTCCCTAAGGCCTTTCCACGCAGCTTGCTGCTTGTCGTTTCCCACGTTCTAAAGCTTGGGTCTCAGTCACTCGTTTGTCAGTGTAGGTCCATAGGTTATAGCTTCTTGCGTATCGACCTAGCTATAGGAACACAACATGTAGCGTTCTCTTCAGGGTTTGAAGCTGATCCTATGGTGTCYGGAAATAAAGGTTTTGTGTTGAGGTCAGAGAAGATCACCATATAGGCTATTTCATGTTTGTTTTTTAATTGTGGTCGTTTTTTCTCTGTCCATTTGTCTGTCTGTTCGTCCATCGCTTGATCCCATGTCGTCATACCGAGCAGTGCTTATGAATGGCTTCTGTCAACCATTTGCACCCCCCCCCCAGCAGCTACACCTCCCCCTGTCCATGTATGTGCATGTGTCCGTGTACTGTACGCATCTATATATTTACTCTTTACATATATATTGATGACAGTGTTGCTGATGCTACCTGTTTCCCTTTAGCTTTTTCTAGCGAGATGCCAAAAGTGTTCTGGATCCTACCAATGCCCATAGCCGAACATACAGTTCCATCACTCTTGTCAGTGAAAGGCTTGATTGAAGCCTCAAATTAAAAGTGGGGTGAGAATGGTGACTGTGCGTTTTGTTAGTACTTCTAAGTCCAGAACTAGTTCAGTTCAATGATTCCACACTGAAATTCTTCAGTCTCGTATGTCCCCTTCAAACTCCACACACAGCGGCATCCTGCTCTTCCTCTGGTGCTCCTTCTCCTTCCAATCCATGCAGCGCCCAGCCTCCCCCTGCCCTCTGCTGGTCCGGAGTGGTATTACAGGACCACAGCTTTGGGCAGGGCTGGCTGGTTGCCCCTAACATGTTCGCTAGTGTCTGAGAGATCTCCATATGCTGTGACCAGACTACCAACCTCCAGTGCTCRTTGTGTCTAGTTGGGGAGTCAGGGAACTGAAGGCTAGGTTTTAAAAGGTTCCTCATACCTGTATTTTTGGTGATTTTAGTTTTCTTCCCCCTTTTTGTATGTTTTCACCAAGTGCTGTAAAACACTACTTTTTATAAATGGTTCTAAAAGCAAAAGCTTCACTTTYGCTCGATAACCTTTCACAAGGGTTAACTCACAAGGAGCATAAGGTTGTGGTTGGGGACAGAGTCTGGAGATCGAACCAACCCTTGATACTCTGTGGCTGCACCCTTACCCCTGTACCCTGTGCCTAGACCTGACACACACACACACACACACACAGGTCTCTGTGCATGGTAAGGTGGTTCAGGGGATGCAGAAGCAATTTGAGAGGTTGGGCAGCACCACATTCACATCCTGTGGCTAACCTCTTGGCGGTTACCCACCTCTGGGTTAACCAATTGGGATTGCATCCCTTTGGTTTGGGGCCGTGGTCTGCTGCCAAAACGCATGACTAACCTGAGAAGTTACGCCAACGTTATTGAGATGTTATCCCCTCCCTCCCCCTGGGTGTGGCTCACAGGGTCACTGTGGCGCTATGTGAGGGCGAGCATGACCCTCTCAGGGTACCTGCCGCCCCTCTGCGACCCCAAAGATGGCAACTTGCTTATGGACGGGGGCTACATCAACAACCTGCCAGGCAAGTAGATGGGGAGGAGAACAGGAAAAGAGGGCGGATAGGAAGGGGTAGGTAGGACATCAGAGTTATTTTAGTTTGGGGGGGGTATTGAGAGCTCATCCATGGTAGGGCTGTCATTGACAATGGTGGAGATGACAGTTTGAACAGAAATTAAGTTGAAATTTTCTACCATCTGAGCAGTGGGAATGAGCGTTCAATCCTTTCTCTTGTCAAAATGTTCAAATTTAATTTGCCAAAACAATCTTTTCAAAATTATAGCCATAGAGGCAATTGGAACTGAGGGGAACAATATGTAAATGAACCCTGTAGTGTATTTGACATTGGTCTGTAACTGCTTTCACTCAGATCAATCTTTCCTATCAGATGGGAGAATACAACACAGAGCGTCAAAGTGTGTTAGTGATGGTGACACTGGTGGTACAAAGTATCCCATGTACAGTATCCACAAGCTTTTTAAATCGGCACTAAATAACAGAGTTTCAGAATGCTATGTGTCTGTCAGTCAGGCTTCCTGGGTCTTACTGGCTGAGACATCTAAAGGGGCGGGACATATACCGTATTCTCAATTATTGGGAGTGTTTTTGATAGAGTGTGGAATTTAGGCAACTTAACGATATACCAGTTAGCTTTTAATCCATTCCATAAATCAAAACAATAAGCCCATGCTTCTAAATCAGTGACTTACTAGAACCAGTCGGCCTCTGACAGTACATTCCCTTCCAGTTTTGAATACGAAACCCAGTATCATGCCCCCAACAAACTGGTATTCCAATAGGATGTTACAACTTTGGAGTTCTACCAAAATGGATGTATTGATGCCTCTTGCATTCCAACTGGAAAAAAAGACAACTTGAAAAATTATATAAAATCTGCAATGCTACTCAAATGTTCTATCTCTTCTAACTTATGCTACTGTTATTCCTCTTGGAAAGTAGGCATTGTAAGCGTGCAAGAAGAAAAATAATGAAACACAAAACCGAATGTTTCACAAACCTGATGAGTTGAACATCATCCTTCTCTATTTTGGGTGATTTAGGTTCATTTAGATGTGGAATCTCCTTGTGGTTTGTGCCACATGGTTGGGTGGCTTCGAGGTCTACGATACGTGMGATTATTTGATGATTTGGGTGYACACACCCACAGAGTTGGACCCAGTGTCTATCGGGCTAAAGCAATGACTAGTCTCACATTCTAATAGGCAGAAGAGGRGCAATGCCATAGTAACCATCTAGTGTTTATGATGGCTTTAGATAGCTAGTACCCATAGAACTAACGCTAATGATATAYGTTTAAACTCTTCKAAATTTAGGCTTGGTTCATTTTMTACATTTTTGTCATTTAGKAGACGRTGTTATCCAGAGCAACTTACAGGAGAAATTAGGGTTAAGTGCCTTGCTCAAGGACACATTGACTGATTTTTCTSTGGCTCYGGGATTCGAACTGGCGACCTTTGGGTTACTAGACKAACACTAAACCGCTAGGCTGCCTGCCAGTTCCTTGWACACATTGGGTCAACACTGTGGAGTGGACTGGTGAGACCTGCACCCTWCACAGGGTAGTTGGTCTCAAACCCTCTCTGGGACTCGCACCATAAACACACACACCAAGGCTGCATTATCAACAATACAGGAGGGAACAAAAAGTGGAGATAAGAATTCACCCAAACATTGGGACCATCAAAAAAAATGTAGAGGTGTAGTAGGGCGATATGAGTAGATGCATTGTATAAAACTGGAAATGAAATTAAGTTTGTGATTTTCCAGTTGGTGATAATCCAGCCAATTGGGATGTCTGTTTCTGGTGGAGTGAGTTTGAYTATGTAWTAAASTATATGAAGGACAARGTTCCTATTAGGAGATAACCACAATAACCCCAGACTGGGTTTTCCTTATCGTCCCTGCTGCCGGCTCGTGTACGTCTGTGTGTGTGTGTGTGTGTGTGTGTGTGTGTCACAACGTGACGTCCCACAGCGGACATCGCGAGGAACATGGGCGCCAAGACTGTCATCGCCATCGACGTAGGTAGCCAGGACGAGACGGACCTCTGTAACTATGGCGACAGTCTGTCGGGCTGGTGGTTGCTGTGGAAACGGATCAACCCCTGGGCAGAGAAAGTGAAGGTATGATGATCAACGCAGATGACCCCACACACCGACACGCGCACACGCACACATTCTCACACCCTATCGTCTATACCCACCCAGGTTCCAGACATGGCAGAGATCCAGTCCAGGCTGGCCTATGTGTCGTGTGTACGTCAGCTGGAAGTGGTTAAGAAGAGTGCCTACTGCGAGTATATCAGACCACCCATCGACCGCTTCAAGACAATGGACTTCGGCAAGTTTGA